>NW_017308672.1:68469-107388 GCF_000935625.1 Nanorana parkeri
AAAAAAATGTTCTGCCCCGGGCGCCCATAACTCTGGTTACGCCACTGCTGTGCATCAAAAATCTCTGCAAAGTGAGGGAAATCCTCTCTTAGACAATTGTCACCTAAACAGGCGACCTATTTGGAAAACGTCCCCTCTATTCCTGTTCTGGTGACAACTCAAAATTTGAATTTTCTGTTCCAGTGACACTAGTCACCAGGACAAATAGGGTGAATTTTTCCAGTGGGTAAATAAACATAAGTAAAAACCTGGCAGGTTTGAACTCATTGCTGCTCTATCCAAAAATAAAATAAGGCTTTGGTTTTAGATACAGTTTGAGTTTAAAAACATTCATTCACCTAACCCACTGGTGAGCAATTTACTTCATATAGGGGGCCTCAAGTGTGGCCCATGACATCACCAAAGTGTCATAAATAATATTCAGTAAATGTAATGCTACAAAAAAAGCTTTCAGAAACTGCAGATATGCAACAGGAGATGGTCAAAAAGCCTAAGTGCATACTACATGAGGTAGTCAAAGACAGAAGTTATGCTGCAGGAGATGGTCAGAGACTACAAACATGCTATAGGAATTGATAGAGACTGGGAACATGCTTCAGAAGATGGTCAAAGACTGCAGACACATTACATGAGACTGTTAGTGATCACTGCTATTACACGCTCCTTAAAAATGACTTTGATATTTCTCTGAGCAAGATCCATTATAAAAGATCTGTCTTATGTATATGAAACCCGAACCAGAAACAGAAGAGCAACATTATTGTGACATGCTCTGCTGCAAGTTCAAGAAGCGACCGTTGAAAAAAATCAAGTTCAAGATGCCAGACTCCATTGATAGCTATACAGGTACACTGGTGTTGACAGGCCACACAATTGACCCTTTGCTTAAAAGGATGTTTCAAAATGTGCTATGTGATATAATATCAAGAAGACCAGTTCAAGGCAAAGTTAATCATTGTCTTAGTGGGGATTAAAGAGGACTTACAGAGTGGTGATCATAGCACTGGCACTTGGTGACTGGCCCATCACTGACACATGTGGGTGAGGGACAATCATCAGCACTGTGTAGGTCTTTATTAGACCAACTTAGAGCTTACACAGGGCTGTGTTTTCTTACTCCTAGTCATTGAACAGAGCAGTCTAGAAGCAAAGGCAGAGCCAGTATGTGGGCAGAGAGCCATTAAAGCAAACATGTTAATTTGCTCTAAATGGGCAAAGGCAAACAAATACATGTTTTGCAAATGCTCAACATTTGACTGGGAGCTCAACATTTTACTCCTCAGGAGGTGAGTGGCAGAGCTCTTCTGGGTGAAGTTATCCCTTACTAGTAACCTGTGTACTACATTTAAATATCTTCTTTGCTTTAGATCCCTACTATCTCTTTTGGCTGCTCATTGTTTCAATTTCCTTCAACTGGAACTGCTGGTTCATTCCACTGCGAATTGTATTTCCTCTTCAAACTTCTGACAACCTATTCTACTGGATGCTAGTTGATTACACATGTGATGTTTGTTACCTTCTGGATATCCTTGCATTTCAGCCACGTCTACAATATATAAAAGGAGGTGACATAGTGGTAAGTATCAATAAAGAGGCAATTGTATTGTTTACTGAATAACATAAACAAAAAAATACTGAATGTGTGGAAGCACAAGATCTATATAATTTGGAGGAAAGTAGTGTCAGCTTCTGTAGCAACAAGGCTGATTCTGATTCCAGAAGTTATTTTTTCCCTGCATTGCAAGAATCACAATTGTCACCTTACTGTTGTTATGGGCACTTTTTTTAGTCAATTTTTATAAGTCCGATGAGCTTATTTAGATTAATGTTACCCCATAGAAACCAATTAGAATTCATCTTGTTCTGGTCTCACTAAAGTAAAGTTTACTCACAATGGTTGCTATAAAATATGGGACTTTGATTTTAGGGTTTATTTCTTACTCTGTTTCTTCAACAAGCCTGCAAATGTCAAAGGTCCAAAGGGATCTCCAACAAAGGATAACATTGGTCCCTGATTATCGGGTACCTGCTGTGGGGTACGAAACTTTACGTAGACCCGGTACTGTCTGGTTACCTGATTATTTCTTTAGACATTATTAACACCTGGCAATCATAATTCATAGAACTATATATTTATGATAAGATAAATATATATAGAGGGAGAAATATAGAGAGAAGTACACTTTTTAGGAATTAGTTGTAGTGTGTGTGTGCTTTGCAAGCGATTGGTATGCTACCGTGTTATTGGTTCAGAAATTGATTTAGAATTGCACAGGTCTCAGTAGTAGGAATTACCTTTAAAGGATATCCATACTGAACTCTAAGAATATGAGGTATAGGAAGGATGTCAGGGAAGAAACTCAGGGATGGCTGCCCACATGACACTCCATTATATGAATACCAGCTTTAGAAAATGTGAACTTTCCATCATCTGTCTGGGTACTCAGATTTCCTCCTACACTTCAACTATATATATGCATGTGAGATAAGGACCTTAGATTGTGAGCTCCTTGTTCCAAGTGTTCACCTTTGCTAGCAAGTGTCCATAGCTGTGGCAGAATGGCTAGGTGGGTATCACTATTGTACACTGAAATGTATTAAGCACACAAGTTGTATACAGATGGTGCCTTACATTTAAGAAATTCTGTTCTGTGTAAACCAGTTTAATGCATTACAACCCCTTATTGAATAAGGCTGGATGTGTGGCTGAGCTTAAACGAATGTCAAAAGCAATCAGTAATAAAGGCTGATATCATGGGAGTGGATGTGTCATGCTACATTTTCTGTCTCCAAGTAATTGCACTATGATTCATTATTTTACAGACTGACTTTATTTGCTGTGAAAATGTCATGTGCTTATATACTGTATGTAAAGTGCAGTGGCCTGATAATAACTTACTTTTATTTCTAGGCAGAGAGAAAACAAACAAGTAAACATTATTGGGAATCCACAAAGTTCAAGGTAACGAATGTCAATATGTTGTTAAAAATGTTTGTATTAAAAAAAAAGCTGCTAATTTAACTGCTATGTAGGCACACAACAAATTATTATTGGAAACACATATTTAAAGGAATCACTTGGGTCCTGAAAGACTTGGGACATCCACAGGACCCTAGACTGACATGTACTACCGTGTGGTCACTGATCTAATGTCATGGGCATAACTAACTCTTGCACTGCCACAGAGGTAGCTTTTGGTGCCATGGGTTTGTTTTATTTTAATCATATCCGTGCTCTATGTAAGTGTAGAAGCTATCAGGGTGGCTATATAGCTGCCTAATCACTACTAAAAGTAAATGTGCCACTGGGTGAAGCGTAGATAATGGGCTACCATGCAGCTGCATGGGCTGGTGGCACTGTGGCTGTGGAAGCCTCTTCCATCCCTCACCTTGCTCCTCTGTAAGCCTGGGGCCACTGTGAGGGATTTAGAATGGTTGAGTGTAGAGGAGACCAGAAACATTTGCTTACAACCTCCCTTTGGTGAGAATGAACCCAGAAGTACTTAGCTCTAAGTACTTTCTTTTTCAAAGGTCGGATGTACAAGCAGATCAGGGCTCTCGGTCCTTTAAATCTGATTGTACTAGAAGTAGGGTAGATATCTCAATATAAAGCACCTGTCACTACTATCCCATAGAAGACTTATCAGCCCCCTTTTGACAGTAGCAGATAGAAAAAAACTGTAAAAAAATACAAAAAACATGTAGTGCATAAAATTATACATACAAACACACACACATATGCACATGTGCATAAACCCCAATTACACATACATTGATGGACTTAACAGTTTTTATTGCTTCTTCTATTTCCAATTTTGGGGAACTTCATTTTTTGCCGTTTCGCAAGGGCACAGAATTGTTAGCCTATAACTAATTGTTAATTTGTCACACAGTGACACAGTGACATGCCTCCTGTACGTTAAAGTTATCCTAGGCCAGTCAGTGAATTACATCTATTGCACTAGAAAATGTCTACCATCTAGAAACCTTTATATACGCACTTGTTTATCGACCATACAGTGCTGACATATGTATCATTACCTACACATATTGGGTGTTCCTGTACTTGGGACAAATAGAGAAAATCATCTATTGAAAATATTGGTAATATTATTAATTTTCTAAAATGCATTACATTACAATAAGGAAAACTTAATTTTTCACATTTTGTGTTTGTCAGCTTATAATAAAAATATGAGCTGGCTAATTATTAGAACTCTTTACAATTAACGGCATTACATGTCAAAATTATTTTGGTAGCTAAAATAGTCACAGGGTTATTATGTGGTTAACCAATGCATACTTAAAAATTAATTTGGCACGAGTATCCAGGTTTCAATTGCCCCTGGTCATGATAGGGTTTTGAAAAATCATAATGAATTAAGAACTGACTAAGCGAAATGATTCTCCAAAAGCATAATGTGCATACAATCTATAATATAATGAATCAGTGGGCATTAATCTTTTTACTAAAAAAAAAAAACATTTGCATTATGCATTGTGAAGTACTAATATAGAGACCTGGTAGTTCATTAAAATGCCAGATTTTCCAACTCCCTAAATATTCTGTATAATATAATTCTAATTAATTGTAAGGGGAAAATGCAGTTCCTAGTGGAGGTAAGAGGTATGAAGAAGTAAGTGAAAGTACGAGATATGTTTGTCTATAGGATAATACTCAGTATGATGGCAACAATTTTTGCAACGCAAACTTGGGGTACATAGTAGAAGACGAGGGATGTGAGCTTTTGTGCCTTGGGTGCCAGGGTCTAGCAATATCCCTGCATTTACTATTATGCATTTACTATTATTTCATATATGTTGGGGCCCCACTATTTACAAAAACATGTACAAACTGTGTATACAAGCTGAAATATAAGCCAAAACATTAGTTAATGGTTAATATATAACATAAATGCAGGAAGCACATGATTTTGTTTCAAAGTTTCTACCGATAACATTCCCTTTTACGCCCTCTTCTGGAGCTAAACTTCATTCAGCCTGAAGTACGCCATGCCCTGCTTAAATCATAATCCCTCAAGCCGACAATGTACCTCACTGGTTTCCCATTTTGCCTGCTTACAGTCTCACCTCCACTATGCTACGCTGCACTGAAACATACCATAGCTGTAATTTTTGGTTTCTCACCATTCTTTGCCATCTTCTGCTGTCCCTTAGCTTAATTGTTACACCAACTGTAGCTATGTGGCAAAGATGAATTCCACAAGGATGTATGCTGTTCAATTATTCCATTGCAAGCATTCCCAGCCATGATATTGCCATGTACAGACATGAACACTTCATTCACGATATGGCAGCTATAAGTGGAATCTTTAGAGTTCACCACCATATTGTAGAGGACAAAGGTGCCAGTGCAATACTTTTGAAGACAAAAACTAATGGCTGAAGATGGAAAACCAAAACTTAAAGCCAAAGAATGTTTTAGGATGTAGGTTTGGGTGGGCAAGCAGAGCAGTATTTGCATGGGTACTTATTAACTGGGGGGTTACATTGTGGACTAGAGAGGTTCAGGGTTTATGTAAAGGGAAAAGGGATGTACTGTAGAGAAGTAAAGCTCCAAAATGGAGCTTTAGCATAAGCTTTACCTTATGGCACAGGGCTTCCTGTGTTTCTGCTTTCTGCTCTATTTAACTATGGGATTCAAGTACTCTCTACAGTTATTGCAGTACAGTAGAACACAGTTTAATGGAAAAACCCATAGCAAACAATTAGCAATTATTTCATTGTTCTGACTGCTGTTAAGTGATTAAAGGATAAATAGGTTTGACTTAATGGATGTATTTTAATTATTAAAATGATGGCGTTGTTTGAGAGCTTCTAGGGCCATGCAGACATACATTTGAACCTAATGTAGACTGACATAGGTTAAACTACTCCGATTCCTGGTGTGAACATCAGAAGTACATAAACATAATGTCATCTGTTTCGTTTAATTGGAACACTAAACAGCGTGGTGTTGTTCCACAGCTTGACGCAGCATCTGTGGTGCCATTTGATCTTCTGTACGTCGTGTTTGGATTCAAACCAGTGCTGAGAATGAACCGAATATTAAAGGTAACACATACTCAGCATTCAGAATATCATTACTCTTCTATTTATGCTTTGGTAGTACAAAATAAAGGAGTGAATGAACAGAAATAGATTTAAAGAAAAGTGCCTAACTTGTCCAGAGCCACTGGCCAGATGTTTTCTAGGGTTGCGTTGCAAAATGAGAACTGGAAACGGGTTACTGAAAGCAAAACACTTTCTATTCGTCCAGTGGATTTATAATCCAATAATGCTGTGTGTGGTCATGTATGACTTTTATTTACAAAACCTGTCAGGTGAAATAAAAAGAAAAACAACTGCTGCCTCCAAAAACCTGCAGTCATGGTCAAATACTGAGCATTCAAAGATCCAACACTGCCTTATAGTGCTGAAGCTTTTCAGCCCCTTCTTGCCTCCCGCATATTCCCACAGGCCAGCAGCATCTCATCAAAGTGATGGGCCAAGTGGCCTGTATAGGAGCAGGTGGTAGCTACAAGCTCCAACACTCCAAGCTCCAGGTATTTGGAAATACCTGCAGAATTTTTGGAGGCTGCTGCAAATATGTGCGGGCACTTATATGTGATTGCACTTTCTGCCTGTAGTCATTTTAATAGTAATTCAATCGGTTTCTTGCTGTACAGATGTACTAAATTGAGTAGCATTCTTTGTTGCAGGCACTATAAAGATCCTTGTACAGCTGCTGGGGTCCCTTCTAATATCCAACAAAATAACACAACATTCACAACATCCCCCGCCCCCCCCTTCCCCAGCCTTCCATAAATCAGAGTTCATGCCTCCTACAAAGCCAATCACTAGACCCAATCTGTTACATGGGGGCAAGCAGAAAGTGCTGCTTAGGGCTATCTAATTTCAACTGTGAGTAAGTCAGACTTTGCAAAGCATGTTTAGGTTGGTTCTGGCAGGGTAGCAGTGGGAAATGTAGTGCAGCTAAGATATTAGTAAACCTGTACAGTATACAAATTTATTTTAAGCTTAGGTCTGGTCTTCTCATTTCTGTTAGAACCACTAGACATGTCTTACTAAATGATTTTTGAGGAAAGAAATCTTGTGTAATTGCTATTTTTACTTAACGTATAACTAAAGGCCCAACATTTTTTTTAGATTTGGATAGAGTGGCGATTGGTTAGAACCACAGTCATTATTTCTATTGCTGTCTGTGTTCCCTGAAAGGAGAGTCACTCTCTCTAATTGTCTTGATCACCAATGTCACCAGGAATGAATTTTGCATTGTTACTTTTTAAACATTATCTAACTTTGGGATTAAACTTGCTCTATTAATATACAGTATCTCACAGAAGTGAGTACACCCCTCACATTTTTGTAAATATTTTATTATATAATTTCATGTGACGACACAGAATAAATGACACTTTGCTACAATGTAAAGTAGTGAGTGTACAGCTTTTATATCATTGTACATTTGCTGTCCCCTCACAATAACTCAACACACAGCCATTAATGTCTAAACCGCTGGCAACAAAGTGAAAATGTCCAAAGTATATACATGCTAAAAAAGTCTGCAGGCTTTTACATTGCTTTTTTGATATATATTTATTTATTTAATTATAGTGTTATTTATTGTTGGTGAATTTGGTATTTACAGAAATATATTATTATAAATACCTAATTCAACAACAATAAATAACACAACAATTAAATACATAAATATATAACAAAAAGCAATGTAAAAGCCTGCAGACCTTTTTTAGCATGTATATATGTACAGGTGAAACTCGAATAATTAGAATGTTGTGCAAAAGTAATTGCAGTAAGTGCTGCAAAAGGGGTCCAAACCAAGTACTGAGTACATATGCATGCTTGTACTTTTCAGAGGTCCGATATTGTTCTATGTACAATCCTTGTTTTATTGATTGCATGTAATAATCGACTTTTTTGAGGTTGTGGATTTGGGGTTCTTGGGGTTTTCTTGATGTAAGCCATAATCATCACGGCTTGAATTATCTTGCTTTGCATGTAATGAGTCCATCTCATATATTAGTTTCACCTTTTAAGTTGCATTAGTGAAATAAATTAACTTTGAACGATATTCTAATTATTCGAGTTTCACCTGTATATATACTTACTAAAAAAAGGTCCGCAGGCTTTTACATTGCTTTTTGATATATATTTATTTATTTAATTATTGTTGTGTTATTTATTGTATGTGCATAAGGTATTTACAGAAATAAATAATTTTTTATATTAAAAAAATGTTCACGGTTATCAGTGCTTTCCTAGGGGAATTTCTTCTCATGCATTTTTTATTATATAGCACAACCGTGATAACAGAATATTATGGAGGTACTCTGTTAAAAAAGACAGAATTAGAGTTTTCTTTTTTCCCCGCTTGATACAATTAAAGAGTTAAGATACTGCATAGGATACAGCAGTATGAATTTCGCTAGCAGCAAGACAGTTTTAATCTGTGAGACTAGGCCTAACCAGTATATGCCTAGTATTTGGAATGCACCGATACCAATACTAGTATCGGTGTTTGTATACTAGTACCGTTATCTGTGCGGATACCGAGTATATGGGCGAGTACTCGTACTCGCCCAAATGCTCTGATACCTTTCCCGATACTGGAACTTCTGGTCAGAGGGAGATATCCTCTGACTGGCAGTGCCACGAGGGAACATGGAGCCGGGAAGCTGGCTCCATGCTGTTTGGCTGGCTCGATGCTGATTGGCCAGCCAAACAAATCTGAATATATGGCGACACGACCCCCGCGCTGCAGACAAATCATTCCCCTCACATAGATCCTTAGCAGCAGTCATTGCCATACCAGTCCCTTGGCCAGCTGGGCAGACACCGCACTCCAAGCTCTCCGGGATCTGCCCACGTCTCCTGTGTGCACATCGCCCACATGATCAGCCCTCAGCCTGCTACTGCGCATGCACAGGATTTCTGAATGAGAGCGCTGGGCAGTCTGTGCATGCGCATTAGCTGGCTGAGGGCCAATCACGTTGGCGCTCTGCACACAGGAGACTTGGGCAGATCCCGGAGATCTTGGAGAGCGGCATCTGCCCAGCTGGCCAAAGGACTGGTACAGTAATGACTGCTGCTAAGGATCCATGTTAGGGAAATGAGGTGCCTGCAGGGTGGGGGTTGTGTCACCATATTGTCAGATCTGTTTGGCCAGCCTTGATGCAGATTGGCTGGGAAGCCGGCATCCCGGCCAATCAGCATCGAGCCAACCAAACAGAATGGAGTCAGCTTCCCCGGTATCGGTACTCAGTATTGGCGAGAACAGAAATATAAATATCTGTACTCGTACTCAATACCAATAAAATGGTATCGGTGCATTCCTACCTAATATTATTTTTTACTATGCAGTACATTATCAATACAAAGAATTAAAGTGAGTGAATTCCTGAACCATGAACAGGCGGGGTTTACCTCAAACCAATGCTAGACCCAAATCAGAACCTCATCCCTACTGCAGTGGGAAAAATTGAGCCAAACAATGTAAGCCCCCCTAACATGCTACTTAGCCATATGCTTATACTTTGCAGGAGCAGATGATGTTCCTGACATTTTTAAGCTGTAACATGGCTTGAAACCTAACACAGCATCCTCAGTCTGTGTGTTTCAAACAGCAAACTAACCATTGTACACAAGCGGTCCTGTACAGATGTTACTCCCTCTAGAGCCAGCATTAGAAACTAACCACTGGAAGGGCAATGTCATTGTACTGGGTCAGACTCCTTACCAAGGAAAAATTTGCAGGAAATGCAATGTGTGGCATATGTAGGGGGGCATATCATTCACTGTAGCAAGGTAGAGCAGCCTAATCTGTCCTCTCAGGTGTGAACAAATAATTTGTAAATTGCAACCTTGAATGTACAGGTACTTCTGCCTCAGACAGTCAACAAGACAAGAATTATATCAGACTGAAGTTCTCCTTTAAGTGCCTCAGTCATATACAGTTATTGAAAAACTGCCCATATCAACTGACCTTTTAACTCAATATGTAACCATGCAAATAATTAAGGAGCGTAGTGTTGCATGCTAAAGTAAATGCTCGTCGCAATATCTAGGCAAAGCATTTGGTAATGATCAAAGCCGATAAGTCATGTTCATTGGTGCTTAAAACCCTATTAAGCAAAATGCTCTTGAATAATAAGATATGACAGGTTACATCGGTATCAGGTAGATGGAATTGTCTCAGTGATGCGCTCAGTTACAGTAGATGGCGAGGGAGACCTGTGACTCGTAATAAATGACCTTGGGCAGGGTCTTCTGGGTTTGACAAATTGCCTTCAGTTGTTATCCACTGAATCATTCACATTCAAATGATTTACAGACTTGGATATTTTATTTATTGCTACACTGAGTTTGATGAGGGTCAGTGTAAGTTTTTGTTTTCATGGCTATACAATTACATAGTTATGAAATGCAAAAAACATGTATAAGGAGAAGATGTATTGTAAGGAATGTATTGTAAGAAATAGGGGGAATGGGGATACTGGGACAGAAAGACACAAACAGCAATTGTAAAAAGCCTGACAGAAGTTGTAACCCATCTGTGCTCAAAAACAAAAAAAAAGCAGATTGAATGAATATCTTTTCGGTTACTGTGTGCAACTACAGGTCTTTGCACTCACTAAATAAGCTCATAAATGTGAAAACAGTTAGGCATGAGTAGCAGAACTATGTCTGTAGCAGCCAGTTGAGCCCATTACCCTGCCATGGGACCCATAGGCAAATAGGGGTTCAGGTGAGATGCTCTCCCTCACCTCCTTCTGCATTGGGATGGGTTAGTAAGCCCAGTATATACATTCATTGACCACTTTGTTAGGTACACCTATACAGAGACAGGTAGAAAAATAATGGTTTCTTTATGGAATGGATTTAATAAAAAGTACTAGAGGCATTCCTGAGGGATTTCGCTTAAAAGCATCATCACTACAAAGATAGGGGGAATCTTGCTAGAGTCATGATGTATAAACCAAATTCTGATCTTGGAACCTGAAATCAAGATACAACATAGATTTTCAATTCTCCAGTCACCTAGGTTTGGCAAGCCTAATGTTCTAGTTTAGATAACAGGAGTGAATGCCAGTATCTTATTTAGCTACTCTGGCCACCCCTTCCAGAGAATCACCCCTGCTTTTCCACTGTCTGTGGATTGCACAAAGCTCTCCCTTCACAACATACTTCAGGGGGACTGCATGGGCCTTCCTAACAGCAGATGGTAGGTATACCTATGCATATGTGTGCCTCCAAAGATTCTTCACATTCTCTCTTAAAGATAAAGACATAAGACATCAGCCTAATAATATCCAAGATCATTATCTAGACAGCGAAGGTAGTGTTCTGCCTCCCCAGTCTAAGCATTGAAAGTGTGATCTCTGTAACTTACAGTTGTTGTGTGATTGCAATAACTTCCAACCTCGTTAGAGTTGGCAGACAGCGACTCAATCCAGATGACACTTTAAAGATCATTAAGAAGTTTAATCCAAACTGTGCAGAACTTTACAATAGTGAACATAGGATGGGTCAAAAGATCATATTGTGATCCCCTTAACAAAGAACATATGGATGAGATGCAGACTGGAACATAATGAAGAAGGGTGGAGCTATCTACACAGAGGAAAACTAAACTATGGGGAGGGTTGGAAACAATACCAGAGACAGATAAAGCACGAATAATCTTAACTACTTGCCATCCGGCTGTTGTAATTAAACAGCCAGATGGCTCGCACTCTGTGACAGGTGGACATTTTTAAACATAGGAATATCACAAAGCATGTGTAACACGACATGTTATTTGTATCATTGAGTAAAATAAATATATAATGTAAATTTAAAAGTACAAACCATATAGGAATGATGCAAAAGAAAACAAATTAAAACCACCACCATCACACAAAAGCACACATCACAGCACAAACAGAGCACGCAACAGTTATATACGAGGGGAGGCCAATTTGTTCTTATCCTCACCATGATCCAGATGTGCTAGGGATCTGAAATTTAGTCCACTGGCTCTTCCTTCTCTACATATCCACCTCCTATGGTTACACACTTTTCACATCTGTGAAACAGACCTTTAATACCATCTGCGTAGAAGTATGCAGATTTGGAGGAAAACCAGCTATCAACTTCAGGAATGACTGCCTCATCATTGTGGAAACGTCTTCCCCGTAAATGTTTCTTCAGATTTGGAAACAGGAAGAAGTCCGAAGGTGCCAGGTCAAGTGAGTAAGGTGGATGGGGCAGAGATTCATAGCCACAATCACGCGATGTGCAGGTGCATTGTCAGCTAGCAGCAACACACCTTTTTGAATACCTAATCACGACTCAGTATTCAACTTTGTCCGGTATGAGACCTACTCCATTTCTCTTGGCTCTAACTATAATTCACCATGACCTACAAAAAAAAAATTGGCATGCATATTACGACGATATCCAGCTATAAACCTGCACAATTTCAGATCCCTAGCACATCTAGATCATGGTGAGGGTAAGAACTTATTGACCTCCCCTTGTATATTGTCCAAGGGATTCATACTACAAGTCATTATAAAATCCTGTGATCAATTACTGAATGTGAGTATGTAGTTAATATGAGCAAGGGCTGGCGAATAATGTAATTTTATATTATCTGCATCTTTAAGGCTGCTGTACTGTAGTTGCACAGGAATATCTGCTTTGCACAATATCAGCAAACGAAGGGAACCCACACTTCATAGGAAATGACAAAGTGTTAAAATCTATGAAGACCACTTCTTCAAGAAAATGTTGCCTTTTTGACTGAATTTCCTCCTTTTACACTTTACTTTTATAAAATGAAGCCTAAATGAATACTGTTTTGTTGTTTGTGACATTTTTAGTTTCACGCCAGTTTTACTGCAGTGAGTGGTTGGTACTTTTGTAAGTGCCCTGTTATTACTTGTGTGGGCCTAATTGTTTCATTTGACATTGTTTTTCAGTATGGTACATTCTTTGAATTCAATGATCGACTGGAAGCTGTCCTCAAAAGAGCTTATATTTACAGGTGAGCTCCAAACTGTGAGAACGTGCTAGAAAGCCATAATTTAAACTGAAGTGGAATAAAAATCATTCATTCATTCATTTCACTCCTTTTATATGGAGAGTTTTTTAATAGAGCTCATCTGCATGGAGTTCCAAAATCCCGCCATACTGAAAAGCATGAACTCTATAGTGCAGAAATTAAAAGCTTGTGTATCTTCTTGTAAAGAAAAGGGAAACTTGAAAAGCACAATTTCCCTTAAGGGGTATTTTAACCCACAATAATGAACTTCTCTTAATTTGTCCCTTTTGGGCTGCTATATAAACCATTGAAAGTATCTGTTTAATAAGTACCTTTTAATCTTGCCAGAAGTTGTGAGTCAATAACTTCCTGTGCTATCTACCGTGTTTCCCCGAAAATAAGACACTGTCTTAAATTTTTTTGGGCTCAAAAAAACACACTAGGTCTTATTATCGGGCTAGGTCTTATTTTTTCTTTTTTTTAAATGTACAACAATCCCCACTTATTCATGTAGAAAAATATGGTGATCAGGGCAATCATGGGTGCCGTACCTTTCCAAGAACAATTTGCTAACCAATCGCTGGCCAGAATGAGCGAAGCGCACTTTCACTATCGATTCCTCACAGGCGGAGTGCATTTGGTATCACTCCGCCTGTGACATGAGCCAGCGCTATAGAGGATGCATCGGCTTATGCGGCTCTGCTCCCTCCACTGCCGCCTCGCTTCCTCTAGCGCTGGCTTCGTTGGCACCGCTGATTCTCTCCCGCAGCTCTTCAAGTCCTCCCTTATGCCACCACCGGCCCTGGGAATGGTCACAACTAGGTCTTATTTTCGGGGTAGGTCTTATATTTTAGCAATTCCTCAAAATAGTACTAGGTCTTATTTTCGCGGGTGGGTCTTATTTTTGGGGAAACAGGGTACCTGTGCTGACTGTTAGCAGTTACATTGTTCTCAGCTAGGACTACATAATCATGCCCTTCTAGTTTATGAAATGAGAGGGGCAGGGTCCTGTAGTTCTATCCTGTTTCTGTTGTCCTGATATACTAGGATAAGTGAACATTGTCATCCTAGGACAGGAAATGTGTTGCTGGCAGAATCGCTAGGTAAAAAATAAAGGAACGAAAAGCTTGAAAAAAAGGAAGCCACTGCAGTAAACCACAATGAAGAAATTACATTTTGTTGTGTAGGATTTAGATAAATGTTGGTCATGTGTTTAGATGAAGCACTGAGATCTTGCGGAATGCTGAATTAAAGGAGAACTATGGGGTCAGGGCTTTTCCCCATAGTTCTCCTAAGGGTCATGGGAGAACACAAACTAGCGTTCTCCCGTGACCCAAAGCTCAGCTACAGCTCGCGGTATACTGAGACACTGCAGCCGGGACGGATCCGACTACACTGTCTAAATCCACCCAGCTGCGGGAATGACAGCTGGCTCTGCCTATCCAGAGGCAGAGCCAGCTGTACCCGCCCCCTCCCCCTGTTTGTTCCGCCAGTCAGCGCTGGAGGATCGGACAGGGGAGGGGGTTGAATCCCTGCAGGGATAGTTTGAGAAGTGAGTGAGCGACGGTATGTGTTCGCTCACTTCCCGATCTACTGAGCCGACCTGTGACAGTTTCATTGTCACAGGTCGGCTCAGAGTATGAGGCTGAGTGAAAATCACTTGCCTCATAATTCTTTAAGTTTTACTTGCTTAGAAGAATATTATTTTAAAATACTACATTGTGCAGGAAACATATATATAGGAAAACTTCATGTGTATCATATAGAGACTAACACTGCACTGCAGCGCCATATACAGCTCAAAATAACAGTACACATCAGCAAATGCTGCTGTATTCCCTACATTTTAAAGCCCAACTTCAGTCAACACATCTTTTTTTTTTAGCTTCCAGTGCTGTTAGGATTAGAATTAGAGCTCATTAAGGGAAATTTACTAAGTCTGGAGCAGACAGAATCTGGAGCAGCTGTGCATTGCAACCAATCAGCTTCTATCTTTCATTTTCAAAGCTCAACTTAACAAGTTGAAGATAGAAGTTGATTGGTTACCATGCAAAGCAGATGTAACCCACACTCTAACATCCTAAGCCACATACGTACCAACTTCCAGAATTGGGTCCCCCAATGTTTACATGCAGCAGACCTGTCCTCTTCCTACCCCTGCCCCTGTGTTAGCAGTAGAACCGCATAGATTGAGAGATGTGATGAGACAAGATGAGATGGGGTGTGACTATGGGGTTCTATGTGCTATCTCTAAGTCTATAGGTTCTACTGCCCCATTCCAGATCTCAGGTTGAGGCTGAGAAGGGTGTGTGTGTGTGTGTGTGTGTCAGGGGAGGGTTACATCTGCACAGCATGAGGGGAGAACATTTCTTTTTGGCACTTTCCCTATACTTGAAAGTGATATTAAAAGAGAACTAATGTTTTGGTTTTAGTTCTCTTTTGGTCAGAGGAGGACATTTACTAATGTCCTCCTGTGACCCAAACTCAGACTATGAGTCATTGCTCTCGGCATGGAGAAGGTTGTGAGCTCTTGATCTATGGAGCTGGCACCTGCAGTGTCACATGCTGGCTTTAAATTATTGGGGAGAGTATATTTTACTCTCCCAATACTTCTCCTTTAATGCCAAATGTTGTTAAGCTGATTAAATCACTTACAATGGATACTGCTTCTTATTGTTTAAAAGTTTTAGTTTCCTGCAGAATCAGCTTATCCCCTGAGCACTTGTCCTTATATCCTGTATTATGGTGGCTACTTTCCCTTGCAGGGTTCTATTGAGCCACTCTTGTGGATGATAATAAGCTGTGTGTGTAACCACAAAAACACAGGAACAGTAAGGCAAGACACTCCCCTGCTCCCTCTTCTTCCGTTCTCCAAGCTAGTAGATGTGTAGGGTAGTGGGCAGGATTGAGGATTGCAGTATCCCAATCTGCCACTAGATGTCCCCATAGGCAATAGTGAGTGACTGGGGGAGTCACTGTATTGTTAAAGGTTGCTCTGCCCTGAGGGAACTCTATGTCCAGTGAGAGCCAGATATATAGTTTTGGGCGGGGCAGCCGCGCAGTAGGCACATGTGCATTTGGCAAGGTGGACAAGACAGAGTGATTTACAGAAGGCTGGTCCATGGCAAGGCACAGGACCAGGCCTGTCATCATGTAGTCGCTGTGGATATCTGTCAGCTTCCCCTAAGGGGGAAAGCAAAGGAGGGCAGGAGCAACACTATCTGATGGAACTACTCGCATCACTGTAGGATGCAGGATTCTGGGCAATACATCTCCATCTGTTGGTAACTATGCATGTGTGCTTAAACAAGTAATGTGCCATCATCAGTGATTGGGATGATTGAAGCCTGTATTATGTTGTATATAAGAAGATGTTTAAGTAAAAGTTCAAAAGGCTCTCTGTGTGTGGACTGCTCCTTCCCCCACCCTCTATGATGGGGGGTTCTCCAGGAAGCGAACTTGTGGTGGGCTGGACTGCTGCTGTAATGATGTAAAGGAGTGTATGTGGGGAGAGATCACGGCAATACTGGTCAAGCCAGGCACAGGTTACTCTCAGAGGTGGACTTCGCCATGAAGGGGCGATGTGCTGAGATTCCGCCCAAGGCATTAAGTACCTTGAGAGTCCTGTGTTCAAAGTATTCCAGGGGATCTGAGCCACTACAAATGTAGCCAGGGCAACAAAGAGTTAATGGATACCTGGTGCCGCACAGCTGAAACTCGTGAAATGCACGCAGACCAGCACTCGACCACCGCGGGGATCAATAGGTGGATCCCACTACACAACAGATGGATAGATGTTGGAGACTGCTCTGTCCCTTGTGATCTTGTAGTGGACAGAAAGGTCAGGGAAGAGGAACTAAGAGAGTTAGAGCCAGCTGTTTAAAAACATGATGTCTGTAAATGTTTGGGCAAAATTTTAAGCATCAAGCAAGCCTGTTACTTGCATTGAATGGAAAAAGTACAGATTCACTTTAATATTCACACATAGTTACACAAAGAACATTTTCATTTCAATTTACTTTTCTGAAGATCTTAATTTTATCTTTCACAGGGTCATCCGAACAACTGGCTATCTCCTGTTTATTCTTCATATTAATGCATGCATTTATTATTGGGCCTCCAAGTACGAAGGCATTGGTAGCACCAAATGGGTCTATGATGGAAATGGGAACATGTAAGTTTAATTTTGTCAATCTAGAGACTTGTTACTAAGTGTTGTGATTGATTCTTGAAATAGTTAAAATGAATGCAAGAATTATATCAACTTGAACTTTGTGTTATTGAGCAATAACCTTTAAGATGCTCAAAGGATCATTTTAGTAGTAGGGTATGTGTTTGACATAAGGCTCAGTTAATGCTAATATATTATCATGAAAGGTCAAATTCAGCAGCGACCAATATAACTATCTGTCATTTGACAAGACTGACAGCTTGTTATTTCATTTGCTCTACAAATGACACAAAGACAATAGAAATGATGGAGAGATGCAGGGCCAAGTGTATTATTTATGCATCCAAGCTACTGCCGATCTCAGCAGCAGGAAGATCAAGAGTGACACAACCGCTTGTTGGGCTTAAAATGTCTTAAAGGAAACTCACATGTAATTAAGCAAGATGAGCCCTTTCTGTGCTTCATTTTAAAGTGTTTGTTTTGAATCATCTAAGGTAATTTATAAGGACATTCTACTCTGTGATCTGCACTATGGCCTCCATATATTTCAGTTCACAAAACTTCCGTAACAGTTGCAGGAAGTGCATATTGCTTCAATGGTCTATGGTTATGAGACAAGCAGCTCCTGAAGTGCTGTGTGTATGGATAGCTCTGAAAGCCTATGATATACAGTATTCAGAACTGGAAGATATTTGTTCACAGTATATTTCAGTTTTGAATATGGCATCCAGTGAATATACTGTACTGCCAGTACTAAAGCAGCTGTCTGACTTTAAAGGAAAAAAAGACGTGTTTAGCCTTAGGGCCTTAAGTATTACAGAAAGTTACCCCATTTTCCAAAACTATGACCGTAGTTTCTTCACACCCTGTATCATGACTAAAGATATAGTTTAGTTAATAACGTTTTTTCTTCGACAGCAGCGGAAACATAACTTTCCTGTAATGTATAAAGTGTGTCCTATGTGGCTGGCTGATGGTTCCTTCAGATATCCTTCTTGATCCTCCTCAATGATGCTGGATCCTCTTTACAGCGGGGGAACTTATGGTACTGTATGAGTTAACTACTTCTGCTGTTAGTAAAAGAATAGCGCCTCTTGGCCTCTTCTTCCATCCCTCCCCCATGCCCATTCACAGAATCCTTGCATTCTTTTCATGTAAAGCGTTCTGTGAGTGGAGAGAGGGTTCTGCCATTCATCTGCCTCTCCCACACTCCCAAAAAGCTTTACATTATGTGAAAGGAATGCAATGCAAGGGGTGCAGGTACTCTTAAAAACTAGACCACACAGGGATCCATATACACACACAAACATGCACAATCACATACAGACACACAAAGGTTGGACTTGATGGACCAGTGTCTTTATTCAACCTCAAATACTCAGTAATGATCTCTGTGAATGGATAAGGGGGGGTTGAATGAAAGCGATGAGCAGTGCTGGATTCTTTTAGTAAAAGCAGAAGCAGTTAACTCATACAGCACCAAAGGTCTCCTGCTGTGAAGAGGGGAACTATCTTTCTCCTTTGAAAAGAATCAATTAAAAAAGTGAGCTGGGCGGAGCTGGCAGGGCAACCGATGGATCACATTTTGTTCAATTCAGCAGGAAACGGCTGAAATTTGCTTTGTGTGTGAATTAAGAGTCAGAGGTGAGAAGTATGACATTCGCTACCTTACCAACTGCCTGAACCCATGCTGATTGCACATACGGTCTTCCAGCTCTTATAGTGATCATAACAGTTTAATGTCCTGTATCCTCATATAAACTAAGCAAAGCTAACTTAGAAGGCAAACTCAAATCTTTCCTAGGAAAGCCTGCACATTTACTATATTTTAAGACTGAATATTATTTTGCCCAATCCTGTCTCATTCTCTTTAACAAAAGTTATAGCATTCAACTTTAGCACAATAGAGAAATCCTTGGTTGTGCTTCCAGTGATCTCTATAATGAGTGTCGAAAAGATAACAAGGTCCAGTGTCACTTCACTGTGTCTGTCAATCAGCAATGAAACAGCAGATTGCTGGAGTACAGACAGCAAATTGTGAACCCCTAGGAAGGTTAGACAGACATAATAGAAGAAATATACCTAATTAGCACTATGTTAAGGTTTAAGGTACAAAAGAACCCGCAGAACACCCAAACCTGTCAGTATTTCTCTGTATGTAGACATGTAATTACAGTGGCAATTTATACATTTCATTGGACTGTCTATGTCTATGAAAGTGAATAGCACTTGTTTTTTTCACTTCAACCGCATCAACCTGTGTTTAGCAGCACCCATGTAAATTGCAAATGCAAATCATCAGATCTAAATCAAATCTCAACACAGATAATTAATACAACTCCACTTGAGCAGCCTAAAGCAAATCCATACTTTACCTTCCTTTTACTCCGTTGGTCCTCTGTTTGTCCATGGTAGTAAGGAGAAGAAGCCCTGTGTACACTCCAAGTGGTACTGGTTGGAGCTTACTCTTTCACTTGCTTCAACCTGTGTTTAGCAGCACCCATGTAAATAGCAAATTCAAATCATCAGATCTCAATCAAATCTCAACACAGATAATTAATACAACTCCACTTGAGCAGCCTAAAGCAAATCCATACTTTACCTTCCTTTTACTCCTCTGATCTTCTGTTTGTCCATGGTAGTAACGAGAAGAAGCCCTGTGCAAACTCCAAGTGGGTCTGGTTGGAGCTTACTCAAGGTTGTAAGGGCTCTCTCAGCATCCCCACACGAAATTGTTCCTTGCTGTTGATTGGGTGCTTAGGCACCCAGCACTGGAAGTCAGGGTGTCAGGTATCTGAATATGGACCCTGGATGACAAGGTTGGGCTCTCTTACTGCTCCAGTCCAAACCTCCCCAGGTTGGAGAACAGGGAATGTAGAGCAAAGATGTGCTGCTAGTGACATGCCATTGTTGCTGGAACTTGAAAACAATGTCTGGGGATGCCAGAGAAGTGAAGGTCACTGATGAGTCAAGGAAAAAGCCCAGGTTTGTAAGGGTGGGAACGAGAAGCACCAAATAAGTAGCAAAGTCAAATTCATGCACAAGCCTGGTCAGCAATCATGTGGGCAAAGTATCAGGATGGCAAGCAAGAGTCATGGTTTTGAAAAGAGGCCGCAGTTGTTAAAGGGAAAAGTTGAGCAGACGAGTCAAGGAACAAGTCAAGCTAATAACTAGACATGTGCGATTCGGTTCTTTCCGAAATTCGTTTTGGACGAATTTTCGGAAATTCGGAGATTCGGATGCATCCGAATTCCGAATTAAAGCTAAGACGAATGCAAACGAATCCGAAATTCCCGATTTCCCGAAACTCGTTATTAAACGAATTTCGTTGCAGCAAAACGACATTAGGAAAAAAAAAATACAACAGTTACCTTTTCCAACAGTTCCTTGGTCAAAGTACAGAAGCAATAGACCCTTAAGGTCTGGTAGGAATTTTAAAGGGGAACCCCAGCCCCAAAAACGTGGGCCCCCCCCTAACAGTCCTACCAGACCCTTGATCTGAGCACAGGTCCAACAGCGCAGGAAAGGGGGGGGGGCGATCAGTATAGTGGTTAGAGGTAGAGGCTTGCAATTGATTGCCATTGTGAAGTTCGCTGGTTCAAGTCCAGCCATGGGAGAGTAAAGGTTTTCTGTTTTTTTTTCATAAACGAATTTCGGCAGGACTACCGCTAACGAATTTCGTCCGAAACTAATTTAATTTCGGACCCGAAAAACGAAACTAAACTAAACAAATTTTTTTTTTTTTTTTCAAAACGAAACTAAACGAATTTTTTGCTGGTGCACATGTCTACTATTAACAGAATGTTCCTCACAAAGGGTAAAGAGTCACATGCTCGCCCATATCCAGAAGTATCACGTATTACACAACAGACAGCCAAATGAAGCAGTAAGGGAGTGAAGGGAAGGTGAGTATATGCAGGAGGCATTTAAATGAACCTGCTGTATGCCCTGCATCAAATATGCACAGGTTCACCTTAAACTTAAGGAAGTGCCCACGTGGTCAATTTGCAAAGACACACAAGCCATAGTTCCTTAAAATATCCCTAGTTTTTAGCTGGTGGTATTTATAAAGTTCTATAAGAGAACATAATTCGAGCCATCGGAGGTCAGGTGACTAACACCCTCACAACACTGGTCTGGGGTGGTAGACAATCTAAGGGTACCCACACAATTTATAGTCCATTTGTGTAATTATTGATTGCATTGAGTCACACGATATTTTCTGTTACATTCAGAATGTCTGATCAGGGCAAGTATCTATTAACCACTTGAAGGCCATAGTGTTTCACCCCCTTCCTGGCCAGGCCATTTTTCAGTATTCAGCGCTGCGGTACTTCGACTGATGTTTATTCTGTCATGCAACGCTTTACTGAAACGATTTTCATACCATTTTTTGGGGACAGATAGAGCTTTCTTTTGGTGGCTTTTATTCACCACTGGGGTTTTTATTTTTTACTATATAACAAAAAAAGTACCCTAAATTTTGAAAAAAAACATGTTTCCCTATAAAATGTTATGAAACATTTTTTTTCACCCCAATTTTTTGGTAAAATATAAAAGTCGGGGTCACGTCGGGTAAATAGACACTAAACATGTCAACCTTTAAAATTGCGCGTGCCCGCAAAATCGCAGAAAACGACCGCAGCCAAAAATGGCCATAGGCGACGCTTTAAACGTTTTTACCGCTCATCAGTTTAGTGTCATCAGTGATTGATGGCCCTAGAATTATTGTTCTCACTGCGACGTTCGCGGCGATATGCAACATGTGCTGCATAATGGGCGCAATCGTCGGTTTCGTACATAGGCGCACCCGACGCATGTTTGCGCGTGTATCTGGGGGGCGGGGGACTTTAAAAAAATGTTTGTGTTATTTTTTTTTATTTTTTTAGCTTCTTTATTTTTTTTAGCTTCTTTATTTTTTTTAATGCTGTAATTTTTTTTTTTTTGACTTAACTTTATTGCTATAACATAGGGGACTAAGGAATCCCCTATGTAATAGCCAGTTCACCAAACAGGTCCTCTTTATGGAGACATCAGGGGTCTCAAGACCTCTGATGTCACCTAGGGACCCCCACAGAAGCTGATGAAGCACAGATCTGCTCCATCAGCTTCTCTCCGGTGTTCTGCACCGGAGAGTGACACTGAATGCAGGAAGTGATGTAATATACATCACTTCCTGCATTCGGGGACAAGAAGAGAGATCAAAGGGATGATCAAGTAATGATCATCCCTTTGATCTCCTGTTAGAGCGTCGCCGTGCCGGTCCCAGCCGCACCGGCCACATCGGAACACGGGACCGGCAGCGGCGGCGAAGAGACGAGCAGGAGGAGGTACGGGGGGGGGGGGCGGCGCACACCCGCAGATCCTGCAAGCGATCGGGCGTCTCTAGAGACGCCTGACCGCTTGTATGTAAACAGCCATCGCTGGCTGTTTACATGCTGACGGTTTTCCCTCTCGTGTGCGGCGCTCAGCGCGGACACGAGAGGGGGGAGGGGCAGGACGTCTTAAGACGCCCTCCCGCTCTGAGCAGACGTCCATCTGGCCGTTCACAAACGGCCATGGACGTAAGGTAGTTAATATCTATGGATACGGCAGAACATTTTTCGTTTTACTGATTTACAATGTGTGGTGTGCTGACAAAATAGTTTTCAACGCACAAGCATAATGTACTTCAAATTACTTTGCTAGTGTATAGAAGGTCAAATGTTTATCTGAAAAGAGAGCAATCAAAATAAAAAGCAAGGTGCATTTTGCAGAGTATTCCCAGGGATGAACAAACAATCTAAATTGAAACCTGCAATCAAATGTAAAATCACTATAATGGGTGTGGACAATATACAGTAAGTGCAGGTTTAGATTTATTGAACAGTTCTTCACAAACAGTAATACCTGGTGCTTTATCAGACATCTACTTCTCTAAATTAAAGTAAACTCTTGCTGAATGAGATGACCCTTTTGCTTCAGTACTGTCAGAGTTACAGATGTTATGAAAAGTTTACAGATCGGGAAAGTCAAAGCAAACTTAGAAGTCCTTATGTACGTACTTGGTCTGGGTTAGTGGCTCAAACCATTAAAAGTTTTTTCTGCTATGAGACAAGTATGAAGAATTGCAGTCTTTCTTGCGAAAATGTCTGGCTCTACCTTTAGTATGTTTCACGCACAATTCCTGGACAAGCTTGCTGTAAATGAATGTCTTATTCCTTATCGTTCTAGCAGAAAAGTTTTTATTTTGCTTTGTGTTCATAAGAGAAACATGGCAGCTGTGATTTCTCACCATTTCCCCATAATCTTAGTTGTCTGCCTTTATTGTTTGTTCAAGAGCTTCAGTATTTTTGAGCAATTGATCTGAAGCAAGTATGCAATGCAGAGAAATCAAAAACTAGTCTAGTAGTTTGAAAGTACGGAAGCCAGAAGGTCCACATGACAGCTAGGCAACTAACATTTGCGGAATGAGTAGCCAGCAATGGCAGCCTCTATCAGGTCTCCTCACTAAAGGGTGAAGAGTTTGGAGAAGGCAGGAGAAGTGAACAATCTAGGCCAAAATAGCTGATTTGGAAAAATTATCCAATTCAGGTCACTTTCCAGTTCAGCTATGTTGTCCTAGATTGTTCACTTCTCCTGCCTTCTCCAAACTCTTCACCCTTTAGTAAATAGTCCTGCATGTTTCTCTTAAAACCCGACTCCAGCAAAAACCTTTGTTTTGGATACGGTGGGGAAGTGTCAGATTTTATTGCTATCTGTCTCCTTAGTGGGAAGGTTTCCCCTCACTTCTAAATCTCTCTGACGGGGACACCTATAATAGCAAAAACAATGTTTTAGAATTAAGGATTTTCTGGCAATATTGTTTTGCTATCTGTGCCTTTTGGTTTGGGTGACAGCCACTCCTGCCATTTCTTGCACGGGTGTCGCAGGGCCAGGCAGTGAGGCAAAATACCCCCAGTGGGGTAACAGGCAGAAATAAAATCTTACAGGAATGTTAACTCTTCTCTGCCTTATCCAAAACACTAAAATAAAATAAAAAAACTGGGCTGGACTAGTGTTAAATTTGCAATGCCTCCAGCTTACTGATATTTGCATACCTTCCTATGAAATGCAAATATAACGTTATGTTTCCTTTTTCCACTTCCCAGATAGATAAATGTGCAGAAGGAGGAAAAAAAACAATATTTCTTGAAACATTTGCAGAATGCAAGTGAGGCAGAGACTCGGCACATTATAAAAGTCTGATCCGGCCTGTGCCTCTGTCATTATTTATGCTCGGTCTGCTACATTCTTCTCTAGCTGTTTACACAATAGCATGCCAGTCTATAATAGTATTTGTTTAATTCAGCGCCAGAGGCTCTGGAATGGGTATCGATGTGTTGAAGAGCAGCCTGGCATCCCTGAGTCCAAAATATTGTTATTTCAGAGGCATTTTCAGAATAAAATGCATGCTCTCTGTACTGTCATTGCTGAACAGCTCCTGTCTATTACTGCAGGATGGTTATGCTTTGTCAATCATTTTACACAATTTGCACATATGCTGCTAGATTTTTGGACCATTTGCTCCGCTCTTCCCTCAATGGATATTTCTGATGGCATTTTTAGAGATACACATATTAAATAGACAGACCTGTTTTTGCTCTATTTTAAATGCTAAGGGGCGCACGTAGGTGATTGCTTTTACCATTATCACATAAGCTGTAAAATTGCTTGACCTGCAAGTGGAAGAAACCATTCAAGAGCTGGAGATTTGAAAGTAAAATATACTGTTTATTTTCTACCTCTTTATTACATTTTGAGAAAAAGATATAATATCATACTCATACTATATATCCCTGCTTAAATATGGAAAATATATACATTTATCTGCTACTTATTTCCTAGCAGCAATATTATAGGACTATGCAGTCGAATTTAGGAGAGAATTCCATTTCTTATTTACACAAGAAAACATCCAATGTATATTTCAATGAGGCCCAACATGCAACCATCTAGTTCTTATGTGATGGCACTACTGAGCTTTTTAAGAACTTTTCTTTGTTTTCTTCATTTATGTTTTTTTATTGTAAGTGTAAAGAGTGGACATTAGTCAGATCCGAAGGCGTACTGCTGCTCTGTATATATTCGTGGCATTGGTGCGGTCATATAGGCTTGTTGGACAGATACAACTATCATATCAGTTATTAATGATTTTCAGGCAAATTTTTTTTTTTTTTAAATAAATCTATTCATGAATGCAGCTAGTACACATACCTTAATGTATCTTCCTATCAGCCCCCTGTAATCACCTGCCAAGCAGGGCTTACACAAAAATGTAAACCTTTTACTTTTTAGGTCGCCAACTGTCCATGAACTCATGTGCAACCTGTAGAAGGTGTGATCCAGTGAACTACTCATACACACAGGGTGCTTTAGAGGCATTGAGGTGGGCTTATCATTTTGAGATTTGAGACTCAATTGTTAAAGAGGATCTGAACTGTAAAGGCTATGCACAAAAGAGGCGGGCACAGGAAAAAGCACTGTTCTGTCTCAACCACTGATTTATGTATTTAAACATGGAAGATAATGTCTGCGCTTATGGGTAGTCTTAGAGAACTAATGGATGTTATTACAGCTGCTGCACTATAGACACTGTGGTCAAGCTCGTAAACAATAATAGGTATGCAGCGCTATGGGTCCAAATAATAACTAATGAAATGGGTCTATGCTAAGGCTATTGATGAGAAAATAACCATTGATTGTGCATGAATGAAATTAACATAAATAAACCTCTTTTGATTCAACTTGTGCAAATAGATACACATAAATATAAAATTATAAAAATCGTGAATTCATGTGCTAAAGGTATAAGCCATTACCTCAATATAGACTATAGATCAATACTCTCCCACTCTCCCAATATCTCCCACCTTGACTGTCTTTAAGTGTTCCCTAAAGACTCATCTCTTCAGGGAAGCCTAACCCGCCTCAACCTAACCACTGAACCATCACATTCTCAAATAATTTATCCCCTCACAGCAACCTCCTCATGTATCATTTCCCCTCCTCTTTTAGATTGTAAGCCCTCAGGGGCAGGGCCCTCCTTACCATCTTGTCTTGAATGGTATTGTAATTGTTATGTCTTCCTTACATTGTAAAGCGCTGCGCAAACTGTTAGCGCTATATAAATCCTGTATAATAATAATAATAATATTGATCATAATTGTGCAAAACTGCAAAGAGTGCAAAATCGTGCAGTAAATATTTTCATATAAATATATATGAACATATAAATGAAAGTGTAAAAATATAGATTCATGAATTCTTATTCCAATATATACATAAAGTGAAAAAATCTCTCATAGAGAATGTATAAGTTCATAAAAGTCCAAAAACTTATTTAATATCCAATGTAGGTTGATCAATAATAAATAGTGAAAATAAGTATTATTATATCCAACATGTGTAGAAAAAGAAGTTAAAAGGTTTTAGTTATTATTTGGACCCATAGCGCTTCATACCTATTATTATTTATATGTATTTAAATATACCTCCTGAGACTAGTCTGTACAAGTAGAATCCAGTGTAGTTTGTTCAGGCTTGACAATGCGAAGGATGTGATTATTTGTCATTCTTAGGCTGGGTTCACATCTAGACGTATCGAATATGCGCGTTTGTCGCGCGTTTCGTGCCGCGCATTTTTACCACGATTCGCAATAGACGCGCGTTTCCGAGGGCTACCTGGCTGTATCCCAATGGATACGCGCGGCAAATACGCCCCAAAGAAGCTCCTGTACTTCTTTGGGCGTAGGGCGTTTTGCAGCGTGTTCCTACGCGCTGTAAAACGCCCATGTGGGAACCATGCCCATAGGCAATCATTGGTTTTCACATGTTGAGCGTTTTACAGAGCGTAGGAACGTGCTGTAAAAAACCCAGGTGTGAACCAGGCCTTAAGCTCCCCACACATTTTACAATCTGATTGTACAATCTCCGTTAGATCTACCAACAAGTCTGTAGTACAAGGGCCTGCCTGATTGGACATATATTAATTGGATATTGTAGGTTGATCCTCATATTACATACATCTGGTAAATCTAAAGTTGAGTGTACAGATATTATATAATCAGATTCATTTTTGAGATCAGAATTACTTTAATGTAATGCTATGTTAGCAGTTTTGCTAGGGTGAGTAAGAGTAACAGAAGCACCTACTTTTACAGGATCGCTTCAGTGCTGGTCACATGACCAAAAGCCTAGACACTTAGGGGTGTATTTCTAAGCAATTCACAAAGCCATTCGCTCTTCAAAATTGCATGTACATGTGCAAGTAAAAAGGGGCAAAACTAAATTTTAACAGCATATTTTCCTTCCAGATCGAATGTAATATCAGGTAAATCTGACATTATGGGCACTAGATGGAGCTGAGGAGCATAGCATTTTTAGACTGTAAGCCCTCAGGGGCAGGGCCCTCCTTACCATCTTGTCGTCATTTGTATTGTGATTGTAATGTCTTCCCTATATTGTACAGCGCTGCGCAAACTGTTGGCGCTATATAAATCCTGTATAATAATAATAGCAAAAAAACATTTCCTATGCTCCTCACCACCATTCCGCGGACAGAATGTGGTATTTACCTCATATTACATTCATCTTAGAAAGAAAACATGCTAACAACAATAGTTTTTGCATCCATTCACAAAAACACATTGTACATGCACGTTTGTTTGTTGAATGGCTCTGCGAATTGTTTATAAATACACTCCTTAGTCACTTGACCAATACTAGGGAGATGTTGCACCAGTAAAAAGTAGGTATTTCAGGCTTTGTTTTGCAGCATTTTCTGTATTCTACACCAGTGCATACAAAAGCATTTGGGTGGGTTTTTTTAGCAGTTGGTAAAAGATTTCTTGCCAACCATGCTCCTAAAATGTATCCTTATTTCTTTTATCTACAGGTATCTGAGGTGTTACTACTATGCTGTTCGAACTTTAATCACCATAGGGGGACTTTCAGAACCTCAGACAATATTTGAAATACTCTTCCAACTGCTAAACTATTTCACTGGAGTCTTTGTCTTTTCAAGTTTAATTGGGCAGGTAAGAGAATGCATGTAATTTTCACTGTGACGGTGTCAGGACAGGTGGAAAAGAGGGTGTTATAACAGGGTGGAGCGGACATTTATGTTATCAGTCCTGAAAAAAATAACTTCAAGAATATAGGTCCACCTGCATTATGGCGCTTTATGATCACCCAAGGGAAAACATAACATTTTATTATTTTATTTCCATTTTTAGTCATGCTAGTGGCAACAATGAGGTCTGACAACCCCAAGCTGTATGGGGATAATGGGGAAGTTGTGCTAAATGCAGTGCCACCCTCAGGCCAGGATTCCCCACAAAGCCCCTGAGGCCCGTGTAAAAAGTCTGCAGCCCCCCTGCACTTACCTCTCTCCTCGCTGGCTCTGTCCTCCGCCGCCGAGTCTCTCCTCACTCCAGTGAGCAGAGCGGCAGGGTTAAAACTAACCCTGCCGAAGACCAGGTTGAAACACCCTTGAAGAAAAAAAATATCCCAGTTCATGACAAGAAGCCAGTGCCAAGTTATGAGGCAGATAACCTTAGATGCCAGACAGGGGTTTCTGAAAACCTCTAGCTGTGTCATAAACAGTACTTAGCAGAGCCCGGAAAGCCTCTTAATGGATGTCATAAATGCCCTGCCACATGGAGAAAAAAGCAGCTGTAAGACTAGGGTTGGTGATCAGTACTACTGACACACAAATGAACTGCCCAGGGTTAAAGTATTTTTCCACTTTTCTAGTCAAATTTAAGAAAACTCCACTATGTGTTTATGTTTTCCCATTTACAAAGCATACCTAAAAATAATTTTTAAAAATATTTGGCATGGTGGTTAGCGCTTCTGCCTTGCAGCACTCAGGGTCTCTGGTTCAAATCCCAGCCGGGTCACTATCTGTAAGGAGTTTGCATGTTCTCCTGTGCTTATGTGGGTTTCCTCAGGGTACTCCGGTTTCCTCCCACACTCCAAAGACATGCTGGAAGGTTAATTGGCTACTGTCTAAATTGGCTCTCGTATGTATGTGAGATAGGGACCTTAGACTGTAAGCTCCTTAAGGGCAGGGACTGATGTGAATGTGCACTATGTAAAGCGCTGCTTCAATTGTCGGCACTATATAAATACCAATAATAAATAAATAGAGGGTAGGTAGGATTTTCAAGCAGGCTCAAAATACTTTAAATGTAAGCCGGCATTTTTTTAAATATCAAATATATCAATTATAAAGTAATTGTTATCCCAATTTGGCCACAAACGTGGAAATACCTATTAAGTTGTGGACAATTTGCATAATTCTTATGGTACTGGAGATACATTTATAATAAATGATTACACTAATGTATAAGAAAATAGCAATCAGTTAGATATCAAATGCGCAGCGCATAAGGTGAATGGGACATATTACATCTCCTAAGGAGTATATCAATAAGATCTATGTTATTGTTGATGTCTATCAAATCATAATTTTATTCTGTGCAATAATAGGTTGGCTGTCGCACTGTACAACATGGTCATCTGGAAATATTAAGATAGTTTAAAAAATTGGCATTAAGGGAGTATCCATTAAAGTATAATAAAACACTTTAGAGCTCCCACATCACACCGTTCAGCTCATTTGATTGGTGTGGGGTTGGCTCAGTAACAACACCCTCCTCATGGTCACTAAAAACCTGCTCCTATGGGCAGCTGGAGCTCTCATTTACCAATCCAACTATGAAGGATTGCTAAGGGTCATTCATGAGAGCAGGTGATTTAATACATTAGACTGGGTTTACTCTGCAGCATATTGGACTCTGCCAAAACCTGGCAAACTTTTAATCTTGACTCTTTTAAGAAAGCTACCTCATTTTAAATTCTGTACATTCTTGTCTGAGTGTGGCCACGAGTATCACAGACAATTCTTAGGGGGTTATTCACTAAGCTGCCAAAGGCAGCCGAATGAATAACCGAGCTGAAGTAAACTCTTCGGCCATTCACAGCAGTGCCCCCTTAAAATCCTACAATGGACCGTTCTTCCCACTTCCGCTATGTCTTTGGCTATGCTTAGCCGAAGCATATGCATTTGGCTCGGCTGTGTGCTTTGGCTGCCTTCGGCTGCTGTACAGGCTATTGTGAACAGTGCATACAGCAGCCCTTTCGGTCGGCTGAACCCGAGGGTTCCTGCAACCGAAGCAAGCTGAAGGATTAGCTGAAAGTCAGGATAGAGAATAACCCCCTTAGAATTACTACAGAAGATGCTGTGAATGGGGCATGTTTCCTTTAAAGCATGTGGTAGTGACGATTATTTGTGCGTAAAAAGGGTTAACTGTGGAGTTAACCAACCCCAGTGAGGATCACTCTCAGTCTGGTTGCACTTAAATTGTTGTCCTGCAAGCTTTAAAATATCTGTGCAGTGTGACACTGAAACTGCAATTGTCACATTCTGATGGCAGTGGTGGGATCTGATACTCCTACCATCACACTGCGTGTCATGGAGTAAGTGGATCCTCTGTGTCACCAGGGAGAGGTGTTCAGCTAACCTGGAGATGCTGTGTCACAGCACCACTGGTTGACATGAAATGATCTCCAAAGATGGGCTCCATTGGTGACTGCTTATTTAGGAAAGAAATACTTTGCCAGGCATAGAATATATTTGATTCATCTGGATTCATTGTTTAAAAATAAGTTTAAGAGATCAATACTACTTTAATCTCATCTTGGAGAGAGGCCAGGTTCCTGTATGCAGTTGGAGCCTAGGATTTAGAGATCTCCTCAGGAACAAAGGAACTGGTGTGAAAACTTGTGCAAGTATTTGCAAGCACTTACTTAAAATTAGTGGATATAACAGGTTCAGTTCAAAGAAATGTATTTGTTTAGGAAGTTTTTAAACCTTAGGACTAATTTGGGAAATCTGATATGTTAGATTTATTGCCAAGATATAAGAAAAAGTAACCCTTTTTGATGAACTTCTGTTTATAAAGAATTATGATGCTTTAAAATACATAGGTTAGTCCATTAGCTTTGTGGTTCTCCTACTCACAATTACAGCCTTGGTATTAGTGCAGAAAAGTTAAAAGGGAATGTACATTTTTTGTTATTTTACTGCTCCTTTTAACAATAAAATTCATCAGTAGGCTGACTCAGTGAAAACAATACACTCCCTGAGGGAGGAGACCACATCTTAACCTGTTTAGATACAGTGAGGAAGGACCTCACTGTATCTTTGACCCCTTTGTCAGATATTTATTGTTGACCTTTATCCTTATAGGATAGATTCTCCCGAAATGTCTGTTCTGATGACAACAGTTGTTACAGTTGTCACACAATTATGCATACAAGGGGGGGATCTTTCAACAATGACACCAGTTCTGGTGACAATTGTCAAACTTATAATTGTACTTTACTTTAGGGAGATTTTCTCTAATTTCCTATTGCATCTCAAGGATTGGACATGGAAGGAAAGAGCCCCAACATGCAAAAACACAGGAGAAACCTGGCAGAGGTTCTAACCATATTTCAATCTATTTAAATTTAAAAAAGGGTTAATTGTTCTTTTTCAAGCGGGAAGGTTGTGTTAGGCTGAGTCTAATAAAGAGCTTCATCTAGTGGCTACAAAAATATGAAAGACTAAGGTTATTCACAAAAGACCCAAAGGATTAAGCCGAACCTTCTGCTCGCTTCGGCCACAGGAAGCCCACAGGCCACAGGAAGCCTTCGGCTCAGCTGAACCGAAGGGTTGCTGTACGGGTTATTCACAATAGCCTGTACAGCAGGCGAAGACATCTGAAACACACAGCCAAGCCAAACGCATATGCTTCGGCACGGCTGAGCCAAAGACACAGCCAAAGCAGGGAGAACGGTCTGCCGAAGTGGACTGTTCTCCCTGCAAGTTGTAAATAAATAGAAGAAAGAAAAACACAGGTCTGGTAGGAATGTTAGGAGAGACCAGGGAGTTAAAAAAAAAAAGGTGTGAGGTTTCCCCCTCAGGTCTGGTAGGAATTTTAAGGGGTACCCCAGCACAAAAAAAACCCATGTGGTCCCTCCTAATTCCCAACCAGACCCTTAATCCAAGCAGTGGCCTGGTAAGGCAGGAAAGAGGGGGACGAGTGAGTGCCGCCCCCCTGCGCCATACCAGGCCACATGCCTTAAGGTGCCCAAACACCTTGCGATAATTGTTTGTAAGATAAAAGCCGGACGGACCGCTGTGCGCAAGCGCACAATGCCCGTTCGACATTGTGGTCATCGGAAGTACGATCTGCCTGTCCAAGATGGGCAGATCGTACATTTTTTTAATTACCTTAAGTCTTGCGATGGTTGTAAGGTGTGTGCTCTTTCAGGAGGAGAGGGTGCTCTTTCAGGAGGAGACCCATCAGAATGGGGACAAGGTGCTTTTCCAGCGGGTCCACCCTGGAAAAGCACCCCCCCAATGCTGAGGGCATGTGGCCTGGTATGGTGGAGGGAAGGGAGACAAAAAAATAAAATACATATCATATTGTTTTAATATAACTGTTCAATTAATAGTCCATAAAAGTGCTAAACAAGTTCAAAACATTTTCAGTATAACATAGGTGTCTTAGTGTTATAATAAAACAAAAGATCCCAAGTGATCCACAATATCAAACTTCTTCAAGTGCCCGCAGAAGTTAAAGGTGTCACGCTCATCGCGCAGTAAAATATTTATTGAAAAGAATCAATCCTACTCACATAGGTTGAATTAAAAAGTTGCCGTCAAATCTCAATACAAATTATTAAACTGAACGTGAGATTGTAGTCCATCACGGGAGTGATCTAGGAGCGGTGACTACTTTACAACACACAGGGACCATGGGGAAGAAAAGTAGCCACCCTCCTGAAGGAAGGACTGTGTCAGCACCAATTCAGAGATGAATTGAGGATCTACAGCCGAGTGATACACAAATAAGATACATTTTTGTTACTAGTTAAGGTACATGAATGGATTTTTTTCAAATGTAACTCCTGAGTAGTGATGGGCCGAACACCCCCGTGTTCAGTTTGAATTCGAACTTTAAAATATGGGAAAAGTTCGAATTCGAACTCGAACTCAATGCAAGTCTATGGGGGTAGAACACTGAAAATCAAATGTCCCCATTTTCAAGCCTTAAATGCAATTTATTGTCAATAAAAAGTGTATGGGGATCCGGGTATTGCCCTGAGGGAATCAATGAAATAAAAAAACAAAACAAAACATTTTTTTAAAGCAACAGTGCTTTTTACATAACTTACGGGGTAAGAGTAAACATGAAAAATTCCTTCAAATATCGTGCCTGGGAGGTCCCCTTAACCTGCCTGTGAAGTGGTGGATCTGTAGGATGTATAGAACCTGCTGCGGCAAAACTGACATTTCTAAGAAAAAAACATTTTTTTTACTCTTAAAGTGTGCAGTTCCCCCTCCCAAACAATACCAGACCCTTTAGGTCTGTTAGAAATCTTAGGAAGGACCAATTTTTTTTTTTAAAGTGTGTGGCGTTCCCCCTTAAAGTCATACCAAGCCCTTAAGGTCTGGTAGGAATTTTAAGGAGGAACCCCACCTACAAAAAGGGGGGGGGAAACATGGGGTCCCCCCTAAAATTCCATACAAGACCCTTGATCCGAGCATAAGCCTGGCAGGGCCGGAAAGGTCACACCAGGCCAGATGCCCTCAGCACTGGGAGGGTGCCCCAGTGCCGATGGGGACAAGGGCCTCAACCCTTACAACCCTGACCCGGTGGTTGTGGGGGTCTGCGGGCAAGGGGGCTTATTTGCATCCGGGTACCCCTTTAATTAAGGGGGCACCCAGATGCCGCCCCCTCCCTTGTAAATGAGTGAGGGGTTCTTGTACCCCTACCCATTCACTAGAGGGTTAAATAAAATAGTTAGTAAAAAAGTCCAGACTTTTTTAAAAAAACTTTAATTGAAAAAATAACAAAAGATATGTTTTTGACAAGTCTTTTAATAATAAAAAAAAATAATCCACCGATGTAATCCATTGTCAATCACGGCGTCCAGCGTTGTCCACGACGACGATGGAATAAAAAATAAATAGAAATAATAATATTTATTTTTTTTAAACCTGCTGGCCGCCGGCCCGTCTGGCTCCCCGCCGCATAATGACATTTTGACAGTTGCCGGCAAAACATAAACAATTGGGCGGAGCTAACGGTGACAGCTAGCTCTGCCCAATTGTGTAGTTTGCCGGCATCTGATAGGCGAGACATGATTGGGGAGAGTCATTATGACTTTGCCCAATCATGGCTCCAAATGAGTAGTGAGCCCTGATTGGGAAAAGTCTTGCACCTGACCTATGGTCAGGTGCAAGTCTTTAAACTAATTAGAGCTTCGGAGGGCTCTTTGTAGTATGGGACATTGCACGGTCGAACAGACTGTGAACATCCCATAAAGTTTGGCGTTCGGCGAGCGCTCAAACAGCCAATGTTTGATTCGAACTCATGTTCGAATCGAACCGGCGGACCATCCCTACTCCTGAGTTTAGTGTCACTTTAAGCTTATTCTGAAGTTGAGCTTTAACATTAAGTAGAGGAGAAAATATCTATCCCAGTATTTTATGCCAGATTTTTCAAATCTTCCACAGTCTTTGGAAATTCTCCTACTGTAAAACTGCCCATGCATGTCACAATCTGATTTTACAGTCTTGTTTAGATTTATTAACATTTCAATTTATTGACAGTGGTTTGTGTTCGCCTCCGTGGATTTGTGTGTGTACTGAGGCAAATAGTTGTTTAATCTGGGTAAACTCAGACACCAATATTTCATCCCAGAATAATAGATTAGGTTAGTTATGGTGGGTCATTGTTTGAACTGAATTCATTGCAATTAAGAAGAAGGCTCACTGTCTAGTGTCTACAGTAAAGTGTTAAACCAAAAGAATAGCAGAGCTGTGATTTAATGTTGGTAGAAGTGCCTGTAGCATTGTTTGTATTCTGCCTGAGCTCAGTTGTCTCTGGTCATGTAAGATAACGCTACACAAAAACAGTACTTTTTGCTTAACAAAACTGCAGTTTTACACCTTGTGCCCATTCATGGTTAAATTCTGCAAAAGATGGCAATTTTCAAAACACATTTTCTGCACAAAATCAAGCACAATTAAACCTCAAATGAGAGGATAACTAAACCCAAGAACAAAGCTTACCAGCCCTTAGATGTGGTGGCTGCATTAGTTTTCTCTTTTTTCAGGCTAAGAACATTTTCAGCAAGAACAGAAAATACCTGTTGATTTTGCCAAAAATGCAGCGTCCTTGTCTCTTTCTGTGAGCTGAAATGGAAGGATAAACCAAAGCTATCTTCCTTCAATAAACGACTAGTCTCCCCCTGCCATGTAATGAAGATGAAAAAGGTGGACATGTTTGAAGTCTAGCCTGTGTGATAACCTTCACTCCCACCATAGATACATTGGAGGAGTGAGCATAGCCACCCAGAGACAGGAAGTTCCCAGGATTACCAAGTGAAAATAAAGGGGAAAAAAAGCCCCCAAAATGAAGACTAATACAGCCACCATACCTAAGGACTGGTAATCTGCAATACAGGCAGTCCCTGGGTTACGGACGTCCAACTTACGGACAATCCGTACTTACGAACCGGTTCCACAGTTCTCCTAAATGTACCGGCAGCTGTCGGTACATTTAGGAGAACTGTGGCTGCAGCGGCCTGTGTCCCATTAAACCCGCGGGGACACATACCGCTGTATTGCGCCGCTGCCCCCGTACCTCCGCAGCTGTCCCGGCCTCCTCTTCCCCCGGGCCGCCTGCTTCTCTTCCCCGTTCCGGCCAATCCTCCGCTCCCCCGTCCGGCCGCGGCTCCTCTGACCCGCCCCCCTGCCTCCTCTTTATCTGCAGGCTGGGAGCCATACCCAGCCTGCTATTGGATATCTTAAAATACAATAGCCAATAGCAAGCTGTCTAATGCACCCACCCACTGCCTGCTGTCAATTAACATGGGAGGACCTGATAGAGAACTTTCTCCTTCAGGCCCCTCCTCTGCTGATTAAAAGCAGGCAGTGGGCAGATGCAATAGCCAACCTGCTATTGCAATTTGAAATATCCAATAGCAGGCTGGGTATTGCTCCCAGCATTAAAATAAATAAAAAGATTTTTTTTTTTAAAGTTTAAAAAAATAAAATTTAAAAGACAACAAAATGTAAAAAAAAGAAGGGAAAAAGGTTAAATAAATAAAAATTCAAAATGCAAATAAATTTTAAAAAAATAAAGTTTATAAAATAAAATTCAAAATAGAAAAAAACATTTTTTTGGTGTGTCATTTTAAATAAAAAAATGTTTTATTATATTATAATCTTCTGAACAACAGGAACAGGCAGCAAAACAAACGTGACCCTTCCCTACGCTATCCAAAACAAAAAAAAAAATTTTGAGCTGGAGTTACACTTAAAAAATGTACCTGTTCCGACTTACATACAAATTCAACTTAAGTACAAACCTACAGTCCCTATCTTGTTTGTAACCCGGGGACTGCCTGTATATCAATTTTGTGGTTTTGGGATTACTTAACACTTTAAAGTTTAGCTGAACCTTCAGTTTAAATGAGCTAAATATGTTCCAGATGTCTTCAAACAAAAGGGGAGCAAAGCAAAAAGACCCTTCTCCAGCCAGTCTGCTGTAGAGAAGGACCCTGCCTCTCTGTGTGGAAGCAGTGGTCTCTCTGCTGAGATCTGACATGCCCCCTGCTGAGTCAGAGCTAGAGCTCTCCAATCAGCAGGGATGATAAGTTATGAACACACCTGGATTGTATTTAACTGACTTAAATGAAATGTTCAGTGGGGATTTCAACTTTCAAATAACTTTATGTATTTACTTTTTTTGTGCACATTTTAAGTGTGAAATTAGAGTGAACCTTTCATTATTGTAACTGGTCTGCATAAATCATTACCTGACACAATATATAAAACAGAATACATTTTCAAAATCCTTTACCATTTATTATTAAAAAGCTATCCTTGAGCTTCAGTCATGTAACATTGACTATGCCAAAATTATGCCCTCAGTCTTCTGTAGGCAGGGGGAAGAATTCCTCAGTCTCCTCTCCCCCCAGTGATCAGACTACACCATTGCATACCACTGCACCACTGTAATTGGTAGCAAGTCACAAGGTGAGAGGCTGCAGCAGCATTCATAGATACAAGGATTTACATGACTGGTTCATCTCTGAGCTAGCATCTCAGTCCCGGAAGTGCATGTTGACTCTAGATAGTACCTGAACAAAAAAAGCCATACTTCTGCAGAGAAAGGCAGATGGAAGCATTTTCAAGGGATTTACTGTGAGAGATTATAAACTGCCAAGCACCACAATCCATTTTTAACCTCAGCTGGCCAGACCATATTTCCAATTTTGTTTTACCTTTTTCTTTATTTTTCACTTACAGCTTTCAGAGTTTGTAAAATACACTAAAATGATAATTAGCACACAAAACATGAATTCCAAAATCCCTGCCAATCTAAAAGAAAAAAATGTTACTAAATAACAAATATTTGCAAATGATAAATTGTTCTGAGACATGGTGTAAATCGAAGATACGCAGAACTGTAAGGGCTCATAAACACAGACATTTCTCCATCCTAATTTGCTTGTTACAGGAGGCCGAGCTTGGAGGGGGCTTGGAGTGGTGGCTACTTTTCACCACACACAGGGACCATGGGGAACGAAAGTAGCCCCCCTCCAGAAGGAAGGACAGTGTCAGCACCAATTCAGAGATGATTTGAGCATCTACCGCTGAATGTTGCACAAATAATATACATTTTTTTAATAGTTGAATGTATTGTGTAAGATTTATCTCATGGGTTTAGTGTCACTTTAACGTGAAATAGATGACAAAGTCTGTACCAAAAGGTAATTGAAGGCATTTCAAGATGGTAAACCGTGTAACAGGATAACAGATTTAATATGTCAGCATACTGTTTATATACATACTGTAGGTGCATCTTAGAAATAAACTGAAATTTATTAGAAACCTATACCAGACTAAATTGATGGAACCAACCCATTGGCATAGGGCAAATGTGGTACCAATATTCAAAAAAAGGATTGCGATGTATATCAGGAAATTTCAGACCACGGACCTGTGTGTATAGAGGAATCTCCTGCTGGGTCAAGCTTCAGTATCTTGCTAGTCGGCCCCACTGGCTCTCAAAATACCTAAACAATCTGATTGAATGCAGGCATTGTTCAGGTGTTTTGAGAGCCAGCAGGGCCGACTAGTAGGATACTGAAGCTTGGCCCAGTGGGACATTCCTCCATACACACAGTTTAACATAGATGGAGGAATCTGTTGCACTTTTTCCATCTATTGTTACATAGTTACATAGTATTTGAGGTTGAATAAAGACATTAGTCCATCAAGTCCAACCTATTAGGATCTCATTCTAGGAGTACCCGTACCCCTGTATATTACGGTCCCTTAAGAAATCGTCCAAAAGTTTCTTGAACAATTCCACATTATTTGCTGAAATCACCGCCTGTGGCAGTGAGTTCCAGACCCTAACTGATCTTACTGTGAAGAACCCCCTTCGCCCCTTGTGCTGGAATTTTTTTTCCATCAATTTTAGGTGATGGCCTCTAGTTTTTGTAACGGAGTTAATTTTAAACAGTTTATCGCTAATGTTGCTACCACCATTAAACATTTTGTACATGGAAATCATATCCCCCC
>NW_017308672.1:107806-116237 GCF_000935625.1 Nanorana parkeri
GACCGGCCTATAGTTCCCAGGTTTGCACCTTGCCCCCTTTTTGAATATTGGGACTACCGTAGCCCTCCGCCAATCACTGGGGATCCTACCAGTCATTAAGGAGTCCTTAAAAATGAGGATTAATGGTCTAGTTATAACCTGGCTTAATTCCTTAAGTACCTTGGGGTGCAGGTTATCCGGACCCACTGCTTTGTTTGCATTGAGCATTTTAAGTCTTTGTTGTATCCCGGTTTCTGTCAACCACTGGGGTATATTTTGAGTTAAACTGGGAGTTTTATCATGTGTGTCAAACCCGTTTCCCTCCCGAGTGTATACTGAGGAGAAAAAAGCGTTCAGCGCCTCGGCCCTCTCCTTGTCGTTTGTGACTAGCTTCCCGCTTCCATCCTTTATTGGGCCTATCTGCTCCTTTCTCACCTTTTTACTGTTAATATGACCATAGAAAATCTGCCGAAAATCTATAGGTGTACGGCCAGCTATAGTGTATGGGGGAAGAGACTTATATTGAGTCACATACTTGTTTTATTTTTAAATACATTTAATGATTTATTAATAAATGCTACGCTGCATAAACTTGTGTCTGATATCTGCTCATAGTTCAGATTTAAGGATTAATAAGGGTTATTAAGACCTCAGCAAACATCACATTTTGTTTAGGTCGCTTCACGAACCTGCTGATGTTAACACACGATCTCCAACATGCTTAAAATGTACGAGAGTTCTTTGAATGCTGTTTTCAATTTGCTTTCATTATATTTTCAATTCCTTGCATTGTCTGTCTTTCACCCTTTAGCACCAAACTATTAATTTTGTAAAAATCCTTTTGCAGATATGAAAAATTCATAAAAATAGAAGGCTGATTGAATTTTAAATAGGTGGTGGTCAAAACTGGTTACAAGAAGAATCGAAGAATAGTAGAAAGAAAGTGTTACAAACATGAGTAACCAATGCTAAGCAGCTCTTGGGACTAGACCACAGAAACCTACATCAGTGCATAGTCCATGCTGCCATACTTCTGCCGGTTGAGATCTGCTTATAGTACTGTAAAATCTAAAGTCCCTCTGCTGTAAATTTGTCCCTTGTCCCTGGGCTAAGGAAACCTTGTCTAAACCTTTTCTTACCCTTTAAGTTTCTGAAAACATGTTCTTTGAATGTATTTTTATAGATGCGTGATGTTATTGGAGCAGCAACTGCAGGTCAGAGCTATTACCGCTCATGTGTTGACAAAACTATCTCATACATGAACACAAACAATATCCCTAAACACGTACAGAATCGAGTGCGTAGCTGGTATGAGTATACGTGGGATTCACAAGGAATGCTAGGTATGTAATGAACTTATAGCATGTATTGTATGTCAATAAGAATAAAAAAGTTAAAATATACAATTGTTCTAACCATCTTGTCTTGAATTGCATTGTAACTGTTGGGGTGCTATATACATCCTGTATAATAATAATAATAATAAAAATAATCAGGGCTAAAATAAATTTAGGGTGTTTCACCTGTCAGTCAAAAATTTCACCAGTCAGCATGACCGGACTAGAGTCTTGCAATTTATGTTAACATTTTTAGGGACACATAGAGCTTTCTTTTGTAGGTATATAATCACCACTGGGGTTTTTATTTTTTACTATATAATGAAAAAAGTACCGTAAATTTTGAAAAAAAAGATGTTTTCCCTAAGTTATGTTAAAAAACATTTATTCTCACCCATATTTTTGGTAAAATATAAAATACAGGTTCACGTCGGGTAAATAGACACCAGACAAGTCAAGTCTTAAAAATTGCGCACGCCCGCAAAATCACAAAAAACTACCACACCAAAAATTGGCTATAGGCGACGCTTTAACCCTTTCGCTGCCAAGCCCTCCGGAACATTTTTCAAATCAGCTGGCCAAGCCATTTTTGAATTTTCTGCAATTTTTTCCTATTGATTTGATTTTCAACTGCTGCGTTACTAGCGTTTGTAAAAGACCCCCCAAACCATATATTTTCTGAAAGCGCAGGCCCGGTAGAATAAAAAGATGGTGATACTAAATTTGTAGGCCCTGCGATAATTGCGCAAATGTTTCTCAAATTAATATTAAACCGATAAAAATACACAATTCAATTGTTAAAACACACCAAATAAAGCGACCATCAGCTTATAGTAGAACTGTAAATGCCAGGTCCGTATGGCATACTGACCTGGCCAGCTGGAAGCACTTTTGTAGGTCCGTATGCCATACGTCCTTGGCAGCGAAAGGGTTAAACGATTTTACTGCTCATCAGTTTAGTGTCAATAGGCGCAATCGTCATTTTCGCACATAGGCGCACCCGATGCATGTTTGCGTGTGTATGTGGCAGGCGGGGGACTTAAAAAAAATTTTGTGTTTTTTTGAAAAAAATGATGCTTTAATTTTTTTATCACTATTTTTTTATTGTTTTTACAGTTAACTTTATTGCTATCACATAGGGAGATAAGAAGCCCCCTATGTGATAGCCAATTTACATGACAGGTCCTCTTTTTGGAGACATCAGGGGTCTCTAAGACCCCTAATATCTCCTAGGGACCCCCAGAGAAGCTGATGAAGCAGAGATCTGCTTCACCAGCTTCTCTCCAGCTTATGAAGCTGGAGAGTGACAGCAGGATGCAGAAGTGATGTAATATATATCACTTCCTGCATTAAGGGACTGGAGAAGAGATCAGAGGGAGATCGTTTACTGATTTCCTGTCACAGAGGAGCCATGCCGGTCCTGGCCACATCGGGCACAGCGGATCTCGGGACTGGCAACGGCAGTGACAACGGCAGCTAATACAAGTGATCGGACGTCTCTACAGATGCCGATCGCTTGAATGTGAAGCTACTCATCGGGCTTCGGCATCCTTTCGTCCCCGACGAGAGGACGAGCGGATTTTTCAAGCCCTAATAATAATAATGATAACAATAATATTATTTAGGAATATATCACTGAACATTGCCTACATTCTACTGTGCATTTAGTATTTTCAAATGATTATTCATTTAAACTAGAATCCAACTCCCATGAATAAACTCTTCTCAGTATCTACATAGATATTATAAATCTATTACATTTTTAAACCACATTTTTTTCCTTACATTAAACCTGGCAGATGAGTCAGAACTTTTGGAGGAAATGCCGACAAGAATGCAACTAGCTATTGCAGTTGATGTCAACCTGGCTATTGTTAACAACGTGGAATTATTTAAAGTAAGCCTTTTATATGATTTGAAAAATAGTGATGTCATTGTTATTACAGATACAGATAACAGAAAATGAATTGTACAAAGTTTTTTTTCTTTTCATTATCTCTAAAGTACCGTATTTTTCCGTCTATAAGACGCCCCATGTATAAGACGCCCCCAACTTTTCTTACCCAAAATTCAGAAATCAATATTTTAAATGATATAATGCATCACACTTACCTCTGAGTCAATCACGTTATGCTCCGACATTACCGCTCTGGGCACTGGCTACACGCTCTCCCCAGCAACAGCTGACGTCAGGTACAAAAGATTTATGATCGGATTACAGAGACAAGATAACAGTTTTCCTCCAATCATAAATCTTTTGTACCTGATGTCAGCTGTTGCTGGGGAGAGCGGATTACAGGGACACGATAACAGTTTTCCTCAACTCTCCCCAGCAACAGCTGACGTCAGGTACAAAAGATTTATGATTGGAGGAAAACTTATCTTCTCCCTGCAATCCGAAGTTTCACTCGTGCGACTAGTTTGCAGTGGTATCGGCACTTTCGGCAGTTTCGCAAACCGCGGTTCTCCTCTCAGCCCCCGTGTATAAGACGCCCCTCTATTTTTAGGTAAACATTTTAATGAAAAAGTAGCGTCTTATACACGGAAAAATACGGGTATTTGGGTCCGTTCCCGCCCAGTGCGCTGTGCTGGAAGTTTCTTTCAACTTGCCTTGTTCCGGGTGGGCTCAGTTCACACCACTGTGTTGCGGTGGTGTGCGCTGAAAAAAGTAAAGTATGCAGTACTTTTTTCAGTGCAGAATGACGCCGTACAATCTCATCGCACCGCACTTTGCCCATAGAATTTAATGACATTTCAATAAAGTTCATACAAAAACAAAGGAAACAGTGTGATGCGTCACAATCGGTGCATCAGTACTGCTCCGGGCACACGCACACCAGCAGCCATATGGTGTAGCGAGGCTGCTGGTGTGAATGGGCCCTTATGGCGGCTTGTAAGTTGTTGAACTTTTATATATGCCTAGAGTGGAGCTTTAAAAGCCATGAATGAAAGCAGCTCTGTCTTTATTGATACATCATTTAAGCAGAACTAAAGTCATGAATCCTCACTTCCCCTCCAGCTATGTGATGACACAAGCTCCCTCACAAACGTTGACACATTCACCCAACCTTCTTCTGGGTTCAGCATCTTTGGGCACCTTGATTGGCTGGGAGGAGCTTCCGATATTCCTGTGCACCTATGGTAATTTATCCCGGCCTCGAGGCATACCAAGAGTGAACACTAAGCTGCCCATGCCAAGCTCAATGTACATTCCAAACAAGAATTTGAACGGCACATAAGAAGGTTTTATTGCAGAAGAGATATAATTTTAACTTTAAAGTATAGGTCAGCTTTACATCTATTTTTTAACATGCAAGCAGTATACGTACCTGAATTTGACCTAGTTTCGGCCTCTAGTCTACTGAACAGAAGATCTCAGACTGTGAGAGAGAGAAGTCGCGCAAGGAGCAAATCAGTTGTGCAGTGGTGCTTGTGTGCTAACAAGGAACATGCTGACATTAGGAGAGAGCAGAGTGACAGAGGAATGACCTCATCAGTCTCCGGCTTCTCCTTTCTTTGTCCAGTCAATGGCTGGGGGATGGACAAAGCTTTCTAAGCATTACTCAAATGCAGCTTAGAAAATCAGGTCCCCTGCCCTGACAGGCAGGGCTGTGATGTGTGGAAACGTTTTGCAAATATCAGAACAGGAAAAACAGAGATACAGGTAAACCATATACAGTGTGCGTATATGCATTTCATTTGTTCATTTAGCTATCTGGCTGGAGTATATATATAGTCTCTGTGTCCAAGAGAAACATTTAGAGCATGATAAAGGATTCCCAGAGGACTATGGACAAGTGGTTAAGTAAGGAGACAGTAGAGCTTAAAGGAGAACTATGGGGTTAAGGCTTTTCCCCATAGTTCTCCTTAGGGTAACGGGAGGAAACAAACTAGCGTCCTTCCATCACCCTAAGCTCAGTATACCGCGAGCTACTGCTCGTGGTATAACATAAGCTGTCTGCCTTTCGGTTCACTTTATCTGGGTATAAAAGTGACGAGTCACTCCCATGACTCACTTTGGGTAAATTTCAGCTTCAGCTATTGATCTCTTGCTCCATTTTTAAGGACTTTTCTATGTATTAACCTACTTAACTTGGAGGATCCTAGCATTTGTATGTGATGCATTCCTATCCATTCTTGCCTAAATATAGGAGGATAAATTAACTAAGATGTTATTTTGGGGGTTCAAAGGACGTCAACCCCTAATACCTGTTGCAAGGAAGGGACATATGGCTTTTCTGTCATAGTTACTGTAAATAAGGTAATTTGTAATTGCATTAAATTAAAAAGTGTCTCATAAAGCAATATATATATATATATACAGTATATAAACAAAACATTAGAAGCAATATGGGTACTCATGGGACATGGCACTTGGCCACTTTTATTAAGGGTTAGCTGCATTCTACTAAAACCTCGAATGTCTATTAAAAACATTTGAATACTCATTGGGGGGGATTTATCAAAGCAATTGTGAGTGTTTTCACCTCTTAGATCATAAATCCGGTGCAAATATATCCCATAGAACCATATGCAAGCTCAAACACTCACAATTGCTATGATAAAGTCCCCCCATTGTGTTAAGCCACATGAGTGCCCACATAGCCTTTAATGATACATATATATTTAGCAGTATTTTCCATTAGCCGAGATCTGTATACTAGATAGTAAGGATGGGCTGCATGTTCGAGTCGACCATAGGTTCGACTCGAACATTGAATGTTCTAGCGTTCGCTGAACGCCGAACATTATGGGATGTCCGCGGTCTGTTCGACCCTGGCACATCCCACAATGCACTGCGCTGTCCGAAAACGGTAATTGGCTACAGTCCTGCACCTGACCGCAGGTCAGGTGCAAGACTGTGCCAATCAGGGCTCAGTACAAATGTAGAGCCATGATTGGGCAGATGACTCTGCCCAATCATGTCTCACAGCTAAGTCCCTGCAGCACACTATATAAGGCTGCTGACACCGCGGCCCCATGTAGTGTGCTGTAGGAGATAGAGAGGGTTCTAGTATAGTTAGTTACAGTCAGCAGATAGATAGAGAGTATAGTACTGACTTTGTCTAATTTGCTTGCATTCTCTTTGCAGGGTTGTGATGCCCAAATGATTCAAGACTTGTTATTGAGGTTGAAGTCAATTGTCTATTTACCGGGTGACTTTGTATGCAAAAAGGTAACTGATGGAATGTTAATAATATGTTAATAATATAAAAGTGAACCTAAAGCATTTTTATATACTTTTTATGTTCAGTAAAAAAAAAAAAAGTCTTAAACTTTTCTTTGGTTTTAATCAGGTAATAAATACCAATATATCATGTTTACCTCTTGCAGCCATGAGTTGCAGCTCAGTTATGCTGATCTCTGCAGCCATTGTGTTAAAAATAGATGCGAATAGCAGACATGATCTTCTGCTTTTCTCCTGGTAAAGATGGAAATCTTATTAAATCAGTCTCGAAAATCAGTTGAAAAGCCGTGCAGTGTTAGACTTTACTACAAGGAAGCCCAGCGTGTATTCCAAACTGGGTGTCATGGATGCACCCTGCAAAAAATGTATATTGGTAAAATGCACATTTTATACAAATAATGAAACATTTTATAAAACATCAGTATACAGCATTAAATAAACAATGACATGGATTAGTGACCCACATGTGTCTGGATTGTTTTCTTTCCAAAATGATCAGCCAAAATGATTTTGTGTGCAGCTAACCTTAGCTTCTGTATTTCTACAAAAATGTGTCGCCCTTTCTGGAGATACTGGCTTGTTTTGTCTCAGTTTTTATCGACATTTGTACATGACAGAGCTGAACAGCACTTACCAGTGATAAAATGATGTGTTAGAAAATGAAACACATTAGCAGCTGCTCTTAAAGCTGTTGAGATCACTCCTAGCTGCGGAAATAACATTTTACCCCTTATTTTCAATAGCAGCATATGACACTTGCAGTAACGTGCTTCTCGCCCCCAGATCTGACTGGTGTCGCAAAGGCTAATCTTCCTGATTACAACTCTCTTTTTCTCCAGCTGAATGATTTAAAAATGTTGGTTTTGCTAAAGTATTCAGCCCACACTGTGTGTTCAGCAGAGGTCATGTTTTATGCTGCATCATTTAAGATTCATTTTATCACTAAGCCATTTGTCCACCTTGAGCCAAAACTCATATTTATTCTGACAAAAATCATATGCTGGGAATTTTTAATATAACAGAGGCTCTGCAGCTGTACATTGAGGGATAACCATCTCAGAACCTATCAGGACTGATTCCCTTCTTTTTACTTGGGAGGGTGTTTTGTAAGGACCTGTCATGTAAGCAGCCTGTTTGAAAACATAGGCAAGTGCAGGGTACCTGGAATCCCCCTTCATCCAGATACAATATACAGTATACTCTCTGTTATCTGGTATTCAACTAACCAGAACTCTCATCTAACCAGAAAATAAAATCCCCTTAGTACTTACTGTTCTGCTGATCTGTGGCATGTATTATCCTGGAAACGATTGTGTGTCTATTTGTCCTAATTGGTTTTGATTATTGCATCTCAATATTAATATGAAGTCAATACAGAGTTTATGTTATGGCAGGGCTCAAAATTTCAAGTCCTGAGCTACTAGCCAGGCCTTAAGAGTTACTAGCCACCAGTTGCCCCACCTAACCCTTACCCTGGCCCTGCCTTAACTCCGCCCCTAAACACACCCTCTTAAATAATCTTATGATAATTCTTGTCTTATGATAGTTGCCGCTTGTAAACGGCAGATTAGGGATTCCTGCTGCAGGAAAACGCAAGTTCCTGACACCGGAATCTCTAATCACACCTGAAATATACTGTAGGTGTGAATGGGGCCTAATATACACATACACTAAGTCCATACACCTGCCGATTATCGTACGATTATCACAGGTGATCCTGCGATTGTATGATAAGCAGGTGTATGGGGAGCGTGCGACCGCTTCTACTTTAAGGTCGCACGACTTTCGTCTTCCAAGCACGCTGGAAAACCTGCCGAAAATCGTAAGATTTTCGGCGGGTTGGTGGCGTGGTCAGAAGACGAATGCCGCACGGGCCGGTGTGCACAAGCGTACACTGCCCGCTCAGCACTGCAATCATCGGAAGCCC
>NW_017308672.1:116295-122543 GCF_000935625.1 Nanorana parkeri
CCCCTAAACACACCCTCTTAAATAATCTTATGATAATTCTTGTCTTATGATAGTTGCCGCTTGTAAACGGCAGATTAGGGATTCCTGCTGCAGGAAAACGCAAGTTCCTGACACCGGAATCTCTAATCACACCTGAAATATACTGTAGGTGTGAATGGGGCCTAATATACACATACACTAAGTCCATACACCTGCCGATTATCGTACGATTATCACAGGTGATCCTGCGATTGTATGATAAGCAGGTGTATGGGGAGCGTGCGACCGCTTCTACTTTAAGGTCGCACGACTTTCGTCTTCCAAGCACGCTGGAAAACCTGCCGAAAATCGTAAGATTTTCACCCCTTATTAACCCTCCCACACACATAAAATAATATACTCCCCCTTATTAACCCACCCCTCACGCACACAAAATAATAATACACTCCCTCACCTGTTCACGTCTTTGCAGGGAGGAGGCTGTGAAGAGGATCGGTCCCTGGTTTACCTGTGAGTGATTAGTGAGGTCTGCAGCAGACCTCACTATCACCCCCAGATAACCAGGGATCGATCCTCCTCACATACATTCTTTCTTTCGGACGGAGCTCAGAACTGTCAGAGCTCCGGCTGAAGGAAGCCAGAGCTGACAGGAGCAGTAGTTCGAACGTTCGTTTCGGTTTCTGTTCTTATTCGTTTCTTATTCGTTTCGTTCGTTCGTTCGTTTGCAGCAAAGTGACATTTGAGGGGGAAATTTTTTTTTCACCTTCTCTAATGTCACTTTGCTCCAACGAACGAAACGAATAAGAACTGAATAAGAACCGAAAACGAAACGAACGTTCGAACTACCGCTACCGAATTTCGGAAATGGAAATTCGGATTCGTTTGCATTCGTTATGTCTGTAATTCGGAATTCGGATACATCCGAATGTCCGAATTTCCGAAAATTCATCCGAATTTCGATTCTGAACGAAACGAATTGCACATGTCTATCAGGCGCTATTCTTAAAAACTGGGTCCACAGAATATATATACTGTATATATGTACATTATTTGTGTATATATAGGTCCATTAGTGTTATTCACTGATTACATTTATCTCTTATCTTTTGAAACATTTGTGTAACTTTTTTGCTAAATTGACACCCAGATTACCGGCCTTTAATGCCTCTCACATTTAAGTCTATAAGATAATTATGTCAGGTTGCACATTCTTAAGAAAACAGATTTGCAGTTATGGTGAAGTAACATTTGTGCTATGTTGTATTACATTTATTCACTTCCTATTTTAAATAATGGCACTTTGCACTGTATAGATTAGCTGTGCACTTTAAAACAATTTGTTAAAATGACTACTTCAAAAATATGGGAAACACCAAAATGAAGGCTTTTATGCAGACATCTGTTTTCTGTGTTGACAGCTTTGGAAAGCACATATAACAAATGAAAGCTTTAACCTTCAAAACAACATGAATACCAACTGCAAATGTCTTCATTTAGGAGACAAGATATAATCATTTAAGAGCCATAGCAGCTATGATTTAGATATACAGAAGAAAACCACTCTGGAATTCTAACCATATATATTATCTAACAATAAGTAAACACAATTTACCAGCTTAAGACCGAGGCAGCAATTCCATCATTATTTAAAAAATGAAAAGTGTATGAAATGGTTATCTGACATCTAGAGGACCCGTACAGAGAAGGCATGACTTTTCTGACCTAACTGATTATGTGCCTTTCACACTGCTCCCTTGTTTAATCATCACTCTTTCCCCACATTTCGACTATCAGCCATACAGCTAAACCACAAAATTGCCTGAACATTTATCTTTTTTTTTTGTAAAAAGATGTTTTGTCCGTTTGAATGTATCAGTGTAACCGAATGCATCTTCCATAACAAATTAAAGAAAAGTAGTTTCATTTCTGTGCTGCATTCTCTGTAATATAAATTTAATGAAAAAGTCTATCCGAAAGACCATGACCCCCTTTAATGTTTACAGCGCGAGGGGTTGGAGGTGTGGACCGCAAAGATTTCAGGTGTAAAGCTCTTGCTGTTCAAGTCCCTGAGAGTAATGACAAGTCAGTGAATGATTCAATGGAATAGAGGCTGTTTATCAAGCAAATTGATTCTGCTTTGCAAACACCTATATACAGAAAGGTCTAGAAGAGTCATTTCTGAATCCTAGTAAGGAGGTAGTTTCTTAAAGCTTACTGAATGTGTCTGTAATAAAAGTGAAATGGTAAGCAAGTCTTGCCATTGCATAGCAGGACATGTATATTGCTCTATTAAGACTTCTGAAACACTTTGCAATATTTTTCAGGTAAACTTTTTATAATGAATAGATATTTTAGCATTTACCATGTTGATCAGTCAACATGGTAAATGCAAAAATATCTATTAAATAAGAGCATATAGGAACAGGAATAAAATATTGCCAGTACAACTAAGTTGTTACATCAATTTACATATTATATGAGGATAAATACAACACAGCAAGATACAAGAGGAAAAGAACAGAAAAGGGGGTGTTGATGCTATATAAATCCTGTATAACAATAATAATAATAATATACCAGTAAAAAAGACATCCAAATTTCAATATAAGTTAGGTATACCACCTAGGTGACAGGTATCAGCAGATACATAATGCCAACAGATAAATCCTGCCATTGCTGATTTGTTTTTGGTGCAGATTATGAGACTTTATCCCCTTTATCCCTCTGGCTTCATTTTATTATCTTTATCCTTGCTCCGCTACTTCGAACTACTGGCCCAGAACAACAATACATATATCAGGCATATATCCTGGTTGATAGCCCTGTCCACAGTGGCAGCTCTCATAGTTCTTCCTAACAATTTTCTTTAAAGAAGGTCCCAGACAAGAAGAACGTTGTTCCAGCTTTATTGTTCATTGACATACAGTTTTTTGGCCGTATAAATTAATCTTTATGATAAAACTACCCATTTCCCTTAATGTAAACCTAAGCCCTAAATCTAGCCCTGAAACTTTACCTAACTCAAAAATCCTAATGTGTGGCAGATAAGTTGCACTCGGTCTAGTTGTGAATGGGTGTGAAAGTGATCTCTCAAAACCAAAGGGGAGAGATCACCTTCAGATAACAAAATATAATAAAAAATGTTAAATATAAAGTAGATGTCTCCACTGTGGACATCCATGAGGAACCCTCTATTGATCGAATAAACTTTCCACTCAGACATTACGGTAATAAGGAAAGTAATTACTATTTTTTGCAAACCGCAATTTCTCTGAAATGACTGCTTAGGATATTTGAATTTGAGCCTATTAACCCCGTAGTTCCAGTTTTGAGAAGAACTGGAGCGCACTTTGCTGCACCTTACTTTTTATTTTTATTTTTCGTTTTTTATAACGTATCACTTGTTGTTTAACTATTCACTGGATTTTATATATAGGTGCTTTTATTGATTGTTTATTCACATATTATTGCTTCATGACTATGCTTATACGGATGCTTTCAATATAACTGATTTGTTTAGCCAGCTAAAGCTCACCACACACATACAATACACTCAAGTACCACCGGGTTGTGTTTTGCAGCTTCAACCACTAATTCACTATCCCTAGTGGAGACATCTACTTTATATTTAACATTTTTTATTATATTTTGTTATCTGAAGGTGATCTCCCCCCTTTGGTTTTGAGTGATCACTTTCACACCCATTCACAACTAGACCGAGCGCAACTCATCTGCCACACATTAGACTCACTTACACACATAGTTGCTGCTGGTCTATTTAGCTATTTAGATTTTGAGTCACTCATTCCCAGCGCAGTGATTTTTGATTATTATAACTCAAAAATCCTACTCCTTAAGGTAATAATTATCATGGCCAACAGTATACTATTTTGCTGATAATTTTTTTTTAAATCATATTAAAAATGAAATAACAAAACAGAATCTGCCAAATCTTCTGTTCCTAAAATTCTGATGGCAAAATGATGGCACTAAAAACTACCGACAAGATAAATATTATATTGGTCAGATACCACGTCTGGAATCCGGGAGTCTAACTGACTGCATACCACAGAAAATCTTATCACAGCTTCAGGCTTTTATATTCTTTGCCAGCTGTTAGTCTTTCTTTTATTCTGTTATATTGTATTATCATGCAGAAATACTGTATATCTACTAAATGTGTTTTTTTTTCTAACTCAGGGGGAAATTGGAAGAGAAATGTACATAATCAAGCAGGGTGCTGTGCAAGTTCTAGGTGGACCTGATGACAAGAAAGTCCTGGTTACACTGAAAGCCGGAGCTGTGTTTGGAGAAATCAGGTTTAGTTCTGTTTATAGTATAAACTGCATGACATTTAGAAATGTAATCACCTTGTATGATACAATGCAACTCACTCCTTGAAGGATAGCTTCTGATATTCCAACTTTGGCTCAACATGAGACCATCATTTTGTTTTATAATGACCACAACAAGCAGGTGCAATTGACATGATAACTGCAAATCTGAATCTTTTTCAGCCTGCTGTCTACTGGGGGAGGAAATCGGCGAACGGCAAATGTGGTGGCACATGGATTTGCTAACCTATTCATTCTAGATAAGAAGGGTCTCAGTGAGATTCTGATCCACTATCCAGATTCCAATAAACTGCTGACAAAGAAAGCCAAGTAAGATTTTAACTGTTTACTATAGAAATAGGAAAACCATCATGCTGTTAACAAATTGTCCTTTATCATGCTGTTGGGTTGGAAGTCTGCATTAAAATATTTTCTGTCTGAACAAAAATGTTAATGTAGTTTCACATTTTTATCACATTTTTTTTAAAAAGAGTTTTATTGGGTTTTTAACATGTATACAAAAGCATGTAGCATAGGTACATAAATGTTTGTTTTGGTATAGAGCAGGTGTCAGCAACCTTAAACACTAAAAGAGCCATTTGGACCCTTTTCACACAGAAAAGAAAACACTGGGAACCACAAAACCCCTTTGACATCTAAAATGAAGATAACACTGCATATATTGTTTTATACCTTTATGCTATGTATAGGTATATGTGGGCTTAGTAACGCACTGGACTCAGGGCTTAGTAACGCACTAAACCATAGATCCTGCACAGCCCATCTGAGACTCTCTATGGTGGGCTCTGCAGGACCTCAGGTTGGCTGGTCGCCAGGGTCCCTTTCCCTCCTCCTCTTACCTGCTGCTGCTGGGGCCTGGCCTCCTCCACCCCCTCCCCTGTCACCTCTGCCATGCCGCCCCTGGTACAGCTGATACTCATGCCCTCGTACCCCCCGATGGCTGTGTTCTATCAAAGTTTGTGACTACGTTACAATGTGTGGCCGGTGATGTGGTCACACATTTCAATGTAATCCCGCCCAGTTTTTTGGCGGTGGAATGTGTGATCGTCAATAGGTCATGTATTCCAGCTGTTCCAGGGCAGATCGGCATCGCAGATCGTATGTGCAGGGGAACCGATCTGCCCTGGAACAGCTGTTCGGTCCTGCTGTGAGTCCGATCTCACATTCCACCCCACTCACAAAGTCGGATAGAAGTGACATTTCAGGACCGAACAGCTGTTCCAGGGCAGATCGGTTCCCCTGCACATACGATCTGCGATGCCGATCTGCCCTGGAACAGCTGGAATACATGACCTATTGACGATCACACATTCCACCGCCAAAAAACTGGGCGGGATTACATTGAAATGTGACCACGTCACTGGTCACACATTCCAACCTAGTCACAAACTTTGATATAACAGTGGCCCTGCCTAATCATTTAATCAGAGAAATAGATTATAAAATAGGTAACATTACAGCGTAATGTTCCCCATTATAATCCACTTATCTAATTAAATGAAATAACAGCACACAGTGTGCAGTTACACCCGTACCAACCCCTCCCTCCGCCCGGATCCTCATTCGTACTCACCTGCCAAGCCTCACAGCCAGCATCCTAGCCAGACGGTGTGCTCTGCAGGGGGCGAGGCATGTGACACACACTTCTCCTCTCCCGCCGCCTGGTACTAGGGACGCGGCCGGGAGAGGAGGTGAGTCACAGGACCGGCCCCCTTGCTGAGAAGCCCATCGGCAGTGCAGGGACCCTGCACTGCCGCATATTCCACCGGGGGTGCCCAGGACCAGACCTCACTTGGCCCCCCCACAGCCTCAGGCCAGAGCAGTAGTTCCGCCCCTGGACAGGGAGCCGCAGCAGGGGGATGAAAGAGCCGCATGCCGCTCCGGAGCCACGGGTTGCTGACCCCTGGTATAGAG
>NW_017308672.1:122823-126730 GCF_000935625.1 Nanorana parkeri
TCGGATAGAAGTGACATTTCAGGACCGAACAGCTGTTCCAGGGCAGATCGGTTCTCCTGCACATATGATTTGCGATGTCGATCTGCCCTGGAACAGCTGAGAAAGCGTTGGAATGCTTGACCTATTGGTGGCCACACATTCCACCGCCAAAAAACTGGGCGGGATTACATTGAAATGTGACCACGTCACTGGTCACACATTCCAACCTAGTCACAAACTTTGATATAACAGTGGCCCTGCCTAATCATTTAATCAGAGAAATAGATTATAAAATAGGTAACATTACAGCGTAATGTTCCCCATTATAATCCACTTATCTAATTAAATGAAATAACAGCACACAGTGTGCAGTTACACCCGTACCAACCCCTCCCTCCGCCCGGATCCTCATTCGTACTCACCTGCCAAGCCTCACAGCCAGCATCCTAGCCAGACGGTGTGCTCTGCAGGGGGCGAGGCATGTGACACACACTTCTCCTCTCCCGCCGCCTGGTACTAGGGACGCGGCCGGGAGAGGAGGTGAGTCACAGGACCGGCCCCCTTGCTGAGAAGCCCATCGGCAGTGCAGGGACCCTGCACTGCCGCATATTCCACCGGGGGTGCCCAGGACCAGACCTCACTTGGCCCCCCCACAGCCTCAGGCCAGAGCAGTAGTTCCGCCCCTGGACAGGGAGCCGCAGCAGGGGGATGAAAGAGCCGCATGCCGCTCCGGAGCCACGGGTTGCTGACCCCTGGTATAGAGCAACAATAAACATTATAATAAAGGAATAACAGGAATGGTTCAATTATTTTGACAGTTGACCTCACAGTGTTTTAGCATGAGAATAAAACACCAATGGAAGCCATCTAGGTAGACGTGTTGAGTTAAGAACGAGAGGTCTAGTGGAAAAGAAGGAAAAAGAGAAGGAGATAGAAAAAAAAAAGAAAACTGTGAATAGTAAAGAGAAGGGGCAAGGGTAGGGGTTGGGAGGAGCGCACAATATTTTGGATTGTGAATAAGGAGCCAAATTAGTTCAGTGAAAGTCTGGAAAGTGCCAGCGTCACAGGGTAAGTAAACGTTAATCGAACGACGGGGGGAGCAAATGAGTAACCCATGGCTCCCAAAGTTTTTCAAAATTAGGCATACAATCTTGGAAGCGGGTCGACAGTTTTTCATTATAAAACGTCCAATGTTTATTTTTTGATGCTGGAAGAGCTGATGAACTGCCCATTAGCTGATCTCCTAGACCAGGCATCCAGACTTGTTCTATGTCTACCCAGCTTAAAAGTAAAAAATTCTAGTGAAAATAAAAGCATGAGATGAGTACAGGGAGTACACCCTACCTGCCCAGAGATTCAGTTTTTCATCCAGCAATTGCTGCTTCACACCAGTTCACCCCACTCCATTCTGCCGGGTATCTGAGAATCCCTTTCACGTGGCTATTATATTTGAAAGGCTCCTGGCTATCTAAAAATTCCAGAACTATTACGGTTCTCAGAGCTTCTTGCAAGATTTAACCCTTCCTTGGAGGTTTGAATGTAATTGATGATTTACGGGACAGAGATAGTTACACAGTACCTGCATAAAGGAGTATACTACCAGTGAGCTGCAAGATGGCTGGTGGCATTTGGTTATAGAGAGGACAATGTTCTGTATAAGTTATCCACTGAGGGCCTTGACTTGCTGTGGTGCAAAAATAGTCAAAGGCCATTTTTTAAATCCTTCCATATGTGTGACTGTTCGGGACATGAAGATCTTATAAGGAGACTTTACACTGGAAGTGATTCAGGCAATTGTGAAGCCACCCGATCACTTCCAGGGGCATGTGTGCCAAACATCCATCTGCTGATCTCCCCCTGGTGAATGAACCTGACAGTAATGATGATTTCACTTCTGGTTTCTCAGTTGTCCTTTCCTGGCCAGAGCGGCCGGGAAGAAGCTGATCAAGCACAATCTGTGGGCTGCAAAGGTGACATTAGGGGTCTAATAGACCACTAATATCTCCTTTACAGAGAACCTGTCATCACTAAAATGCTAACACATAGGGGGCTTGAGGGCCCACTATGTGGTAGCAATAAAGTTAAGTAAACAAAAATGTAAAAAAGTTCACAAAATATAGTTAAATAAAATGATACAAAAACACTCCCAAAAAAAGTCAAAAGTCCCCCGCATACATGCACATACTTATGCAAACATGTGCAATTTAGAGCAAAAATTATATGGCCATTATTCATGGCTAACTCTAAATTGATGACCTGTAAAAGCTTTTAAAGCATCGCCTATAGACAATTGTGGGTACGTAGCGTTTTGCCATTTCGCAGGCACACATCATTTTGCAGCTTGATATGTTTGGTATCTATTTATTTGGCACCACATCCTCTTTTATAGTTTATCATAAAATTGGGTTATATATTGTGTTTATGTGCACTAAAATTACCTTAAGTATATTTTTTTTACTGAAAACTTGGGTTTGATAAACAGTTGTGCTAATGTTATGCTAAATATAAAATTGCAACTGCCCCCATTTCATTCTACAGGGTCTATACTTTCAGGAAACATATAATTGTGGGGGTTTTAAGTAATCTTCAGGCCTAAATGTGCATTTTTACATGTGTGCAGAGAAAGGTTTAAAGACATTTGAGTAGAGTTTTTGACTTTAGCACTGATGAATTTATTTCTGGATCTGATTAACAGTTCAGTGTTTGATTTTACTTCACCTGACCAAGTGCGGTCCTCTTCCCCTAATGTAACGAGAACCCATAGCACTGTTTTCCTTTACTGTGGATCTGTCTAAATTGCTATTATTCATCCCTACATTTTTAGATGTGTAGTAATTATGTTAGTTCAATCTGCAGGGGAGATTTGGTTCAATAACATCAAGTTAGGTGTAATTATTTGTAAAAGCTTTTTGTGCATTATCCATACAGAAAACATTCATAAGTAAATTGTCTGCTGATGAATAAAACTATTCATGGCTTATCTGCTATCAATATAAAATTAATGTAATTTTTACATTGTAATAAAACTACTATTATCAAGTTTTTTAAAAGGATGCGCCCCTGTGGCAGGCAGATTGTGATATTATATTTCGGATCACAAGATGTCAAAATTAGAGTAATCCATTATTTGCATGTATCGTTTTTATTACCTTTGGCTAATCATTTTATAACAGTATATGCAAAATAATGGGAATGCAAGATATATGATAAGTAGAAATATAAAGTAACACCACTCATACAACAATTATTGAGCAGCCTGGCAGAGCAGGAAAAGGGGGGGCGCACTATCATCCCCCCTCCTGCACCATGCCAGGCCACATGCCCTCAACATGGGGAGGGTGCTTGGCTGGGGGGTACACCTGGCAAAGCACCATGCCCTCATGTTAATGAGGACAAGGACCTCTTCCCCACAACCCTGACCCGGTGGTTGTGGGGGTCTGCGGTCAGTGCGGCTTATCTGAATCTGGGTGCCCACTTTCATAAAAGGGGCACCCAGATGCCGCCCCCCCTCATGAATGAGTATTCCAAAAACAAGAAAATGTCAATTGATGTAATCCACAGGTCAATCACATCGTTCAGTGTTGTAGATCCTCATCAATCATGATGGACGACGGACGCCGACTCCCAAAAGATAAAATCCCCGCTGCCTTGTCCGATCCTGATGAACTCTCAGTGCTATAGACAGCTCTTCTCCTGAACATCAACAAAGGGGCATCACGGGACTTGCTCTGCCCCTTTGTTTACATTCCAATAAGGGACAGAGAGCTGTGCAGGAGGGGGGTGTGATCGTGCAGCCCTTTCCTGCTGGGTCTGGTAAGGGATTTTAGGAGGCCCCCCCGCTTTTGGGGCTTTTTTTGGTATTGGGTTCCCCCTAAAATTTCTACCAGACCTAAAGGTCTGTCTTTACCTTCTGGGTGGTGTTATTAAG
>NW_017308672.1:126792-155780 GCF_000935625.1 Nanorana parkeri
CACACACACACACACACACCCCCTTCCCTGCTCCTTCTTCCTACCCCTGAAAGTATCTACACTTTTTTTTATATACTTACCCTGTTCTGAAGTCTCCAGACAGGTGACATCTTCCTGTTTACATCATTATTACATTGTTAACACATGGCACCGTATTATCACCCCCCTCAGGGGGCAGGTCCATGACACTCTGCACTCACAGTATGTTCTCAGTCTAACTGAATGACGCTCCTTGGAAGACTGAGAACATCTTGTGGTAGAGAAGAAGTACTATGGGAAACCGCAGCAGTGATAAGGAGAGTAGTGCAACTAGAGTTGCGTTCCTATTTTAAGCAAGGTCTTGGGCACCTTTCTTTAAAAAAAGAGTTGCCTGGAGTTAGGCTTTAATGTTGGAAATCGGATAACAACTTTTAAAATACAAATTAATGAGAAATATACACTTTCAGTAATAAAATGTTTATGAAAAAGAAGGAATTTATTTTTGTGATATAACTGTGAAATATATAATGAGATAAAATAATGAATGCAAGTAAAATAATGTATTCCTCTTTGTGAACTAATGCTACTGTTGTTTCTAGTATATTTGTATCATAGGAAGTACAGGTCTTTTATTTTGACATGTACCAATGATCGCCCATAAATTGCTCCCTTTTGTTGGAAGGGAATGGATTGAGTCTCTCACAGGCCATCTCCTTTAGTAAGCTCAGATCAATACTTGTAATCTCACCTTCAATCTCACTGCACCTTGAATGCCAGTTCAATGGCATTTGGAATCCTATGTACAAAGAATGCAGAAACACAGTGTAAAAGTTTCAAAGACCTGCGTAGCATTAGAATATGCATTTGAAGCATGAGTCTTAAGATTTCATGCCTAGGCTTTTAAGGCCCAAAAGATTTAAACCTATTGTACCTCTGGCATCCACATACATTAACATTCATGCAGAAAAATAAAGTGACACTAAACTCGGGAGTTAAATCTGAAAAATGCATTGAACTACCTTAACTATTAACAAAAATATATATTATTTGTGTATCACTCGGCTGTAGATCCTTAATTGGTGCTGACACTGTCCTTCCTTCTGGAAGGGTGACTACTTTTGTCCCCATGGTTACTCCTGTAATAGACTACAAGTACAAAGTGTGAGTCCATTAATATGGATTGAATTACTTATCTGTTGCTATATCTTTCTCTCTGCACTCCAACTTTTCCGGTTTATCCACCTACAGTATCTCAAGGGAGTCCCGGCTGTCTTTTTAGAAGTTTAATTTATTTGAATTAAAAGATTTTACTGTTTATTCCTACTGAAGAAATAATTAGAGTCCCCTAGAGACTTGTGTAGAATATTCCCGATATCAGGGTTATTACAGAATGGATAATAATAAATATTAAAATGTTATGGCCAGATTCTAATAGTTCTGAGGTTGTTCCCTTACCCTTTGTTCATTAATTCCATCAAAACCGTTAATGCAGCTTTGCTTTGTCAATGCAGCGCAAAACAACAATTTACTTAAATTCAAGCCCCGCTGGCAGAAAAATGCCCAGAGCTTCCAGGTGTGGGGGAATATGTGACTCGTTCCCCTTCCTCACACATGATAGTGCTGGTGTTTGGCAATTAGCGCTGTTCAGGCACCAAGCGGTGTCAAATCCTCTGCTCAAAGTTTGAAGTAATACTATTGTGGGCTGTCAACAAACAGCAATATTGTACACAGAATGGTGTCAGGCTTGTCCAGTCTTCTTTTGCTAAACTGCTCAACACATTCCACTGTCTTTATCATAGGCACTGATTGAAGAACCAGGAGGGCTAAATAGACTCTTTGAGATAACACAGGAAGTGTACACAGAACAGCTCTGAATTTTTGTCAAGTTCAGCATGTCTTATTTGCAATTTTAAAACCGATATAACAAAACACTTTCAATGGCATATTTAACATATCAAAATTATCCAAATAAAAGAAGTTAATTGTTAGGGTTAACATATACTATATATTTGAGCATAGGTCCAAACAAAGTTTTCAAATGATGATGCAGTGGGTTTACAGAGCAGAGCATTGCCATCAGTCTCTGCACCACAGAAGCTTACACTCTAAATTCCATAGTGCAGTCATAAGCACATACATATTTACATACATACACATTCCTGGGCCAGTTTTGGGTAGAAAACGAAGCCTTTCAGCGTGGTTTTTTTTTTAGGGAAAGCTATATAGCTATATAGGTATAGGCCTTATTTTCCACTGTGCTTACTGTAATCAAAACTATTGAGCCCTCAGTATTATTATCCTATAATAAACTTACATATTAATTCTTCTCAAAGCAGTGCATTATACTTTGTAGATTATGTATGCATGCTCAGTATATAGATAATTGAATTACTTGTTTACCTTATCCTAACTTTCTGTTATCTTTATTTGCAGGAAACTGCTGAAGGAAAAGGGGAAACCAACACATCCGGCAGTTGTAAACAGAGGCTTTGCTCACCTCATCCCTCCAAAACAAGAAACACCAAAACTGTTTAAAACCTTATTGTCAGCTGCAGCTAATAAACCCGGATTACGCCTTCTACAGAAAGTGAGGAATCAACGAGAGGGAATGGTGAGGTCCTCTCTACTTGTATGTAACAGAGTCATTCAAGTGATTACTTAATAAACAAAGTGCAGCATAACAGGGATTCTCTTCTAGGGATGAAAGCACCAAACTGCAGAAACCAGTATCCGATCCTGATCACCTCTGTCCATACTCAGACATCCATATTAAATGAAAATTAAGACACTGCAAATGTCTTGTACTGCAAAAAGTCTAGTGAAGCTCACATTTTTGCAAGGGAGGACAGACATCCACTTCTACAAAATAATACAATGAGTGGACAGTATCAATTAATTTGACTGCTCTTACCAAGAAACAGAATTACTAGTTCAAGTGAGATCTTCACAAAGCTTAGAGTTGTATTTACAAGTTTTGAGTGGTTAGCTCATAAAACTTGCTCTGAATGTGTGCCCCACAATTTTTTTTCCAGTAAGAAGGGTTGCCATTTGAAAGATAGTTCACCAGCTTGGACAACAGAAATATGGACTTGTTCTCATTGTTTGTTATAGCAAAAAGATGATAAGGTGGGTATATTTTCCCAGAAGTGATGGCACCCTTAGAAGGAGGTCAGAGCAAAAATATCAGGGCCCAAGTGCAAAGTCATGACAGGGCCCCTCTTTTTATATGTCCCCCAACTGTCACTGCCTGCTGCTCCCCTATGTTTCACACACACCCCTTGCTGTCCAGGGGTAAATCTCACAACTATACAGAGCGTATGAATTGAAATGTGAGATATGTATTCTGAGGATATTTCATTGCAGAGCTGCCCCCTGCTTTTAAGCATCTGCTATCCCAAAAAACAAGACCAAGTGCATAGGGCTGTCTGGTTTTAAACTAATCAATATATGTTCTCAAAGTTCTGCCATGCTAAAAATTTGGAAATATCCTGTCTAAAAAGTTAAAGATGCCATTTCTATTAGTTATAAGAAACAAAACATGATCATATAATGGGTGTCTGTCTGTCAGATAAATAAAATCAATCTAGATAACTGGGTTTAGGCTCCTGGGTTTGCCCATCTGCTGTGGCTATTAAAAGGGGTTTCCACTCTCCCTGTTAAATGTATGCATGGAGAATGCAACAGAAGGCCATGAATTATAGTAGATATGTCTCACTGTTAAAGTAAACAAAACATATAAGAAGCCAAGGATTGACTCAGCCCATCAGGCTGTACCTTTAACTAAAGTATGTTTTTTTGGGGGGAATGAGCTTTTAATTTACCAGTCCACACACATATAGCTGGATTATCTGCTCTCAATATTAAAGAGTGTCCCCAGTATTAACAGAGTGTAAATTGTGTGTAAGCATGTTCTTACTTTTTAACCTAAACTTACATACCAGGCAGTGAATCCAGCATTGCTTTGTTGTGAGCTGCTGCCACAAGCTGGGTCCCACGCCACCATGTTCTTCTAAAATGTCACAGGGAGCTGACTGTCTCTTCAGGCAGCTGGCCCTCTGATGATGCAAGCCAGCTTTGCCCTTCTCCAGCACTGGGTCCATTCTCCTCCAATGCCAGTAGAAGTTGAAGCTGAAGGAGCAGGACTTGTCATCCTGAATGGAGACAGGGGGCAGACTTGACTGGAAAAAAAAAGAGAAATAAATGTAAGCTAAAAAAAAGTCAACTATCTAGCAGCCCTGTACTTCCCTATATAGTTCTATTATGAATCATCTTCAGGTAGAGTACCTCTCATCTATGTTTAACTGTAAGTTGTATCCTTTGGAAGGCAAAGTGAGGAGCAGGGTGGTTCTGGCAACCTGCTTCGGCACGGGTCTGTTCAAAAGTTGGACTGCTGCAATCCCTGTTTCTATGCTAGTGACTGACTCTGCACTTGGTATGTACAAGGCCACGCAGGACTCTTTTTTTTCTTTTACATATCAACTGCAAAGTCGTTCGTGAATGATGGATGTACTTTGTGCTGAAGTATTATATGCATTGTTATCTTATAACAGTAGCAGGATTTTCAATAGCATTGTAAAGTACAAACCAGACACAGCTTGTGTTTGACCACCCACAGCTATACCATAAGCTGCGCTCACATTTCTGTTTCTCACCTTTTAAATGCAAGCACCATGAGACACAGTAACTAGCGCTTTGTAAAGTGTAAGCTCCCAAGGTCGCCAGGCTTGTGGGGAAGGTCATGGAAACAGGCGTCATATGAAAAGGAAATTATAATTCTGCTGTTAGTGATACATTTCTACAGAAAGGTCGATAGATGCATCATTCAGCCAAGATGATGGATAGCCATTCACAAATACAGCAGGAGTTAGGACACATCGTGTAAGCAGCAGAATTACAATTTGAGACTGGTTGTAAAGTGGGTAAACAGTCCTGTATGGAGAAAGGCAAACCTATCAGATCAGAGCTAGAGATTGCATCGACCCTATTTTGACAGAATAAAATATAACTCAATGCATCACAGCAGTTTAAAACTAAACTCCAGGCAAGCAGTTGAATTACATTAAAGTCTTACCTACTAGAAGGTTTCTACTTATGCCCAGGCAGTCTAGTGATCCAGACATCCCTGCATGACAACCCAACAAGGTCCTGCACTCCCTGACACTTCTCTGCCGCTCAGCTATACAGCCTGACCTGGGATCTACCCTAGCCTGCAAATTAAAGTGACACTAAACTCAGAGATGATTTGAGAATCTACAGCCGAGTGATGCACAAATAAGATTAATTTTTATGAATAGTTAAGGTACATGAATGCATTTTTAAGATTTAACTCTTGAGTTTCGTGTCACTTTAATGTCGGGTCAAGGTCCTCTGGCAATTAACCAAGGATTGCAAAGTGTACCCCCCAAAGCTTTGTAATTTGGTGCTACACAAATAAACACAACTTTGAAAGGTTCACTTACAAACAGTAAGAAAAAAACAGTACAAGTATACATATAAGGGAAAGGAAGAATTAGTTAATCTAAATTAATCAGGGTCAACTAACATTTTAACTACAAATTCCATTCTGAGTTGTGCCTTTTATAAAGGCATTAGAATCATGTTTCTGGTACAAAACATTTTTTAAATCCAATGCCATACCAAAAGCAAAAAAATTGATAAGGGAAAAAGGAGAGAAAGTTAAAGCGGAACTACCCCCTACTATCCTTTACAGCAGGGGTCTTAAACTACCGACCCGCGGGCCAATTCCAGCGCATGGACCAGTACCATGTGGCCCACAGCCGACTGACAAGTCAGGCATGCAGTCACAGATTGCGTACCTGACTTGTGGGAACAGCTACACGGTCTGCATCTCTATCAGATTCCTCTGTGCATGTGTGCATATTTCTATGTGTGAATGAATGTGTGAATCTGTTGGTCATCTATGATTAAAATGTAAAACCTGTGGGGGGGAAAAAACACACACACACATATACTGACACTGCACACTTATACACATGTATACATACTGATATGATACACACAAAAACATTAACATACTTACCAACATCACTCACAAAGATCCTAACAATACACACACAAACCATCACAAACACATATACTAACAGTATAAATTGATGCAGACATTAACACTGGTAACGTATATAGTTACATTTTATTTTGAAGTATGATATTTTATTACATTTGGCAAGTGGCCCCCATGTGAGAAGAAAATTCATCTAGTGGCCCCCAAGTGCATTGAGTTTGAGACCCTTGCTGTATAGCCAAGGAAGGTGCCATCTTGGCCTCAATTTGCATTGCAGTTGCCATGGTGCTTAACTATATTACCAGTCATTTGAGGGCTTGAAAGTTTTGCTGAAAGCTGAAATAAGCACATTGGCAGCCTTAACAGTTGCCATGCATGAAAAAGTAACTGTTTTTAGGAGACAGTTAAATTTGCGGATCCACTTAAACTTTTTTTTTTTTACTACATTTACACATACCAGTGATTTATGTATAAAAGCTGCAGCAGTTGCAAAAGTGTTAAATGCAGAATACCTTTGAGCATGTTTTGTGCTTCAACCGAGAAGAGTTCCTCAGGGTGGGTGGCGGGACATTAAGTATTAATTGCTTTCTTCTCAGGGACAACTTTGTTTTAAATTTGAAACATAGCAACTCAGTCACTTTAAACTCAGTCGCTTTAAAGATGCAGTGACAAATGAGGTATCCGGAATCACACTGTGCAGCTGAGGACCTCACATGTGCATGTACTAAACAGAGCTATAATAGCATCTTTTGACTTTTTCAATGTGGGTGAGTGATATCAGTTAATGTGCTTGATAATACTTGATGTCTGATGACACTCTTTTCCTTAGTGTCAGCCCTAAATTGTAAAAGCCACTGCGGTCCAGGGGACAGCCCACCCATGCTTGATTAGTTGCTTTTCCAAAGGACTTTGCAATTACGGTTTATTCACATCATTACTGTTTCTTGAAGGGCTTCCGGAGGACTGTAAGGATCCTGACAGTATAAGTAATGTGTGTGTATTCCATCAGATGTGTCACTGCCTTCAGTTTAACACAAAAATGCCTGGAACCTTCCGAAAAGTACACTTGTGGGAAAGAAAATGCTTTGTCATTTTGTTTTCTCCTGGACTCCTCTGGGCCAGACACTGGTTTCACATTTTTAATGCTAACGCTGCCAGTTTCCTGGAGATCTTATCCTTAGCCGGGGGCTGAACACACACAGCATGCCTAATATCACCTCACAGACTTCAGCTGGCAAGCCATCTAGAACTTTCCCAAGGCAGACTCTTCCATAAGACAGACGGTTCAAAGAACTCCGTCTGCCAGAATATTAATATAAAACAAACACAAATTTCTCCTATCCATAATGGATATGTAAGATATAATGCGACAGCAGTTGGCAAAAGAGAGTTAAAAATGGACTCATGCAATCATATACATTAAAGTGACATTAAACTCAGGAGTTAAATCTTAAAAATGGATTGGAGTACCTTAACTATTAACAACAATGTAGTGTATTTGAGTATCACTCGGCTGTAAATCCTCAAATCATCTCTAAATTGGTGCTGACACTGTCCTTCCTTCTGGGGGGTGGCTACTTTTGTTCTCCATGGTCCCTGTGTGTGTTGTAAAGTAGCCACCTCTCCAAGCACGCTCCCGGAATGGACTACAATCTCCATACAAATTAGTAAACTAAACTTGAGATTGTAATCCATCACAGGAACAGGCTTGGAGTGGTGGTGACTTTACAACACACACAGGACCATGGGGGACAAAAGTAGCCACCCTCCAAAAGATTATTTGAGGTCCTACGGCTGAGTGATACACAAATAAGATAAATTTTTATTATTGGTTAAGCAGGGATGCACCAATACCAATACTAGTATCAGTGTCGATACCAAATATTTGGGTGAGTACTCGCCCAAATGCTCCAATACCTTTCCCGATATTGGAACTTCCGGTCAGAGGAAGATTTCCTCTGACCAGCAGTGCAGCGAGGGAACAAGGAGCCGGAAAGCCGGCTTCCCAGTCAATCAGCATCGAGGCGGCCAAACAGATCTGATAATATTGTGACACAACCTCCACTCTGCAGTTACTTCATTCCCCTCACAGCGATCCTCAGCAGCAATCATCACCGTACCGCAGATGTCCCTCAGCCAGACTGCACCTCCAAGCCGCTATACTGCTGCCTGACTCCGTTGTGTTGCAGCGCCAGCACCACCTGCTTGACGCTGTTAGAGGATTCCTGAATGAGAGCGCTGGGCAGTCTGCGCATGCGCAGTAGCAGGCTAAGGGCTGATCACGCAGGCGATGCATACGCTGTACACACAGGAGACGTGGGCAGATTCGGGACAGCTTGGAGAGTAGTGTCTGCCCACCTGGCCGGGGGACATCTGTGGTACAGTAATGACTTCTGCTGAGAATGAATATGCGTGTGTGGAGAATGGGGTGTCTGCAGGGTGGAGGTTGTGTCACCATATCAGATCTGTTTGGCCAGCTCGATGCTAATTGGTTGGGAAGCCGGATTCCCGGCCAATCAGCATCGAGGCGGCCAAACAGCAGGAGTCGGCTTCCAGGGCAATCAAGAAGCCCGGGGGTGGGTAATGACACACCACCTGGCTCCATGATTGCCCGGGAAGCCGGCTCTATGCTACCGGAAGTACCAATATCTGCACTGTTCCCTGCAGACTCACTATTCTTAGATCTAGTGCCAGTTCTCTTCCGAGCTGAATGACACCCAGCGTCATTCTACTCACCTACTGTGAATCTGGGGCATCAAGGACCCACCCCCTGGAGGTAGGTCATCATGTCACCCTGGACTCACAGGAGAATTCTGGATGTCATTGCATGGTGGCCCTTTTAGCCGCATTTAAAACCAATGCTGGTGGAAGATAAGAAAGAGGATTTTGTATAAGGATTTCTAAAAAAAAAAAAACTTTTATGCATTCATTTATCAGTACTGGGGTGATGGTCCAAACATGGGAGGATCATCCAGACTAGTGTTGTTCTTTAAGGGCTTTTGTTTTGTAAAGAGACATGTTAGCTAAACATGCAACAGGCAAACATACTAACCAAAACATAAAACAGGCATATGTGCATATTTACTATAAAACCAAGGGGAATAGGGGTAGATGAAACTGTATTTATTTTTTTCTAAATAGTACCTACCTCAAAAAAAATGTCAATCTTGACAAAATTTCAAAACCTTTGTTTGTTTCCTCTCAACCACAGTAGGTTGTACCACATTTGACACTAAATTCAGGAGTTAAATCTTAAAAATGCATTCAAGTACCTTAACTATTAACAATAATGTATCTTATTTGTGTATCACTTGCCTGTAGATCCTCAAATCATCTCTGAACTGGTGCTGACACTGTTCTTCCTTCTGGAGGGTGGCTACTTTTGTTCCCCATGGTCCCTGTGTGTTGTAAAGTAGCCACCTCTCCAAGCACGCTCCCATGATGGACTATAATTTCAATACAAATTAGCAAACTAATCGTGAGATTGTAGTCCACCACTACAATCTCACATCTATTTAGCTAATTTGTATTGAAATTATACCTGCTTTGGAGAAATAATTTACCTAAAAAGTTGTTGCAAAGTTTGCTGGCAAAGTTTTTCTGTGTCGTTTTTTTTTTCCAGCCTAGGTCACTCCAGTAGCGAAGAATCAACCTCTGAAATGTACATTTTGTTCAAATGAAATGTTCATGATGGAAATACAATTTACCTGCCTGTGTTTTTGGTTACTGCAAATTCTGTACTCAGATTTCTCTGTGCAGAAATGTTTCCGATATGAGTCTTTGCCTTCCTGCAGTTCTATTTTATGACAGATTTCAGTATAATGGCTCTGATTTATTTGAGCTGGAAACCAGATTGTGACTTTGATGTAACAGAAATAGAAGGTGTGTGTTTCACTGGCTTATTACTCCAGCATTGACTGGAACAATTACCACCTGTGCCCTGATTGACTGTGCCCAGACTGCTGCTTACAGCTAGTAAATATGACCCATTTCTTGTGATGTGTGACTGTGGTATAACACATAGATCTATAGCAGTGACAACACGCATTATTTGTTACCCATTTAAATACAAATAAATGTATTTTCTCTGGTTCTGTACAGAAAAACCAAGGATTGAACAGTTCGGAAATGAATACCAATGCAAGTGAAAAGCCTGTAGATCAAGGAGAGCAGGACAAGAAGAAAGAGGAAAAGAACACATCCAAGCAAGCAAAGGATATCCAGCAAGATAAGGCAAAGGCAGATAACACAGATGGTACAAAGACAGATGTACAAGCGGACACCAGAAACAAGTCCTACATTATAAAGATGTCACCTTCAGCCAAGGCTGGAGAAGGAGAACTGCTTACTGTGGAAATCAGAGATGCTGCAAGGAAAGAGTAAATGAAGAGACGTTTGAAACATTCCCCACTTCATTATCAATGCTTAGTATAGTTTACCTATAGGTTAATATTCAGTTTCACCTTTCCTCTCTTGATAAGCAAAAAATAAAAACTCCACATTATTTAGGATGCCGCTTTTTATACTTTCCCTTTTGCAAATGAGTGGGCAAGCAACACAAGGAGAATATCACCTCTTTTGTCTTCAAGTCCACCTTGTGAGAGTAAACACATTTAATAAATCAGTACTGACATCATGTGAGGGTGAATTGTATATGCTCAGAATGGCTTATGAAAGGAGAGAGATGAGTAATTAAATAACAAATGATGGATAGAAGATGAAACATAATTAGGTGCAAACAAGAGTCTATCAGGTGTTATAGAATATAGGAAGATTGCCACTGGCGGAACTACCAGGGTCGCAGCGGTCGCAATTGCGACAGGGCCCTGGCGTTCCGCCTGTTGGGGGGGCCCAGAGGGGAAAAAAAGCCCCCCTGAGATCGTGCCGCTCCTTCCCTGCTGCTCTGCCACCCGCAGCATGTACGGGCGGCTGTGCGGCGGGGATGGAGAGTCTGTCACTAGTCGCGCAGAATGTGCTGCAGGCACCGCCAGGCAGCACATTCTGCTGTGTGAGGACCCTCTCCTCTTAGCCCCGCCCCCTAGCCGACGAGACGTGGAAGAGGATCCTGCAGGAGAGGTAAGGCAAGTCTGGACTGGGAATGGGGGGCGTGGGGGGATGGGAGGAGCTGTTGGTATTCTGCATTGCTGATTTTTATAATGTATTGCTGGGACTTGTAATCCTGCATAGCTGGCAGTATTCTGCATTGCTGTGTTTGATAAAACTCTACTGGTGGAGAACGTTCGCCTGCTTCTTCATCCATTAGAGCTTGTGCCTTCTTGGAGCTGAGTGCTTGCTCAGTCCCCTGTTGTAAAGGATAGTGCCTCCTGTTAACCCATCCCCCAGCAGGGTATACTGGCCCAGTTCAAATTCCTTTGTTGCAGAATTCTACCCTGGACAACATCACTGCCTCCCGCCTTCAGGTGACAGTGTTCAGGTGCTAAATTACTTCCCAAGCAAGTTACATGGTGGGGGGTGGCATGTTCCCCATACCTGGAGACTATTACAGCAAAGGAGCTGTCCATTTGGTAGTTCTGACACTTTTGCATGGTGTAAGTTGTAATTCCCCTTTAAATTGGCTCTGAATACAGACACAAATCATCATTCCATTTGTCTGAGTTCCAAGCATTTTCTTTTTATATTCTGCATGCTATGTTACCATTGTCACTTACATGACCTTCCTACAATAGAAGTGTTTTTAATCAACATGTGAAGTGTTCTTTGGTTAATAACACTTACAGCTCCATGCCAAAGTAATGCTGCAATATACAGAAGGTCATTTAAAATAGTTCATTCATATACTGTATACGGTACGTGTGTGTGATTAATCTCGTTTATTTTCTGTGTGTTTCCATTTGTATCAATATTCTTCAATATATGACATTGGAAACATTTTAAAATGTATTTATTTATATCTCAATCAAAAGGGGAAAAGTGTAATCCTATTCAATGGGTGTCACAGAGCAGGAGGGTTAGGCTTCATTTACACTGGCATTGACAACTATGCATTGATATGTGTTTAGAGGTCATTTCTAAACACATATAAATGCACATAATGGTTTTTAACGGTTTCATTAAGATTTACATGCATTAAGGCGTATTCATTGCAGCTGCTTTTAGAGAAAAGGTTATTTTTGCTTGAGAATTTTTCTTCTGTGAATGGCCAAGTAGTCAGGAGAGGCGGGTGGTGTGTTGGGAGCACGTCACTACTCGAGTCTTATTCCTCACTCCCCTCAGTAAGCTCATAGTTATGTGTAGGCGCTGCAAGGTAAGATATTTATACTTTGCCGCGACCCACACCCCATAACACACAGCTTTTAATGATAGTTTAAACACCCAGAACAGTGATGTGTGTAAATTATCATTTTTTACCAAAGTTTGGCTTCAACTTGTGCCTAAGTGGTTAGCACATCGGTTTTGCTGCACTGGGGTTTGAATCTCGTCCAGTACACTATTTGTATGGAGTTTAGGGGGCTAGTCATTAAGCTGCAGAAGGCAGCCGAGTGAACAACCGAGCTGAAGTGAAGGGAGCCAAATGCGTTTCGTCTATTAACTTCAGTCGAGTACAGCTGGCTTCAGCTCCCTTCAGTTCAGCCGAACATGCTCAGCATGTTTGGCTGAGCCGAAGTGAAGAACACGTTCCATTCAGTCATTCCAACACCTGGATCATCTGAGCCGAACGCACGGCAACTCACTCGCTGCCAATCACCCCTATTCTCACAGGGGCCTGAATAGCAGTTAGTAAATAGCCGAATGCGGGCGAGCTGGTGGGAAAGTTAGGAGAGACCCCAAGTTAAAAAGTAAAAAAATTGCATCTTAAAATTGCCAACCAGACCCTTAATCCGAGCATACCCTATGTGGGCGATCATATCCCCAATAAAGATGCACGTGGCGAGGGACAGGATTCCAGTCTTGATTGAAGGTCTGAACTTCTGAAGGGAACTAAAGATGAAGAATAAATAAAGGTAAGGAGTGTACTTCATTAGGTGACAGTTCCCACCAAAAAGTAATTGACCAATCTTCTTTGACAGCTGTCAGAATTCTCCTTAGCAACCAGGTGTAGCTAATATGTCCAGCAATAACGGACAGCCAATCCAGAGACAGATAAGGGAAAGATCTAGCATCAGTACCGCAACTATGCATACATAGCAAGAGCAAGCATTGGGGGCAGTGGCCTACAGTAACCAAACAGCTCCTCTCTTTAGTTTGTTCAGTTAAAGTTTGAAAATGATAGAGAGAGGCTAATTGGCTGCCATGTACAGTATATCTGCTCCAGATTGTGTCTGCTCCCTTTAATAACCATAGCATGGTGGGTAAGGTTGCAACAATTTCATGGTGGCACTTCTTAAAATCATGCCCCACACATTAGTTAGAGATTCGTGGTTGTATTCTGTTACTTCTGGCATGGATTTTCAGCTTATTGCTAGATTCAGTGCACCTTAAACACACCTTATCTGCTTTAATGTGTCCAGGCAAATTAAAGTGGACCTTTACCCCCTTTCACTATAAATCACATCAACATTAAGCTCTGCAGCTAATATGAAATCAGCTCACATTCATCAGTTAAACATTTTTTGCTATTACTTAGAATAAGTGTTTTTCCACTTCCTTGTTCAGTGGAGCTATGGTGATGTAGCCCCGGACTCAGAGGCTACATCACCAGTGCCTTCCTGGGAAATCTCATCTGTAAACTGGAAAATCTCACGATTTCAGGGAAAAGGCCTTTTTCCCCCTCACATGATGTAATAGTCACATGTTCTAGGTGGCAGACCCAAAGTTCCAGGGATAAAAGTTATATGGATTCACCTGCCCTTAATGAAAATGGTTGCTGTGAGAAGAATGGGGAAGAAAAGAAAAAAATGGTTTCCAAAGAATAAAAAGCTGGCAAATCTATAAACGGCTCCTTTTCAGATTGGTCAAGTGTCAGGAGTGGCGTGCCTCAGGGTTCTGTGCTAGGCCCCATATTATTCAACCTGTTTATTAACGACATCGGGGAGGGTGTAAATAGCCATGCTTCCATGTTTGCTGATGATACTAAAATCGGGAGGGTAATAGACACGGACTTAGACACTAGAACATTACAGGAGGACCTGGATAAAGTAGGGTTGTGGGCAACTATATGGCAGATGAGGTTTAATGTTGATAAATGTAAAGTAATGCACATAGTTACATAGTATTTGAGGTAATACTGTAGAGACAAATCAATAATTTTGCCACTGTATAGATCACTTGTTCGACCTCATCTGGAGTATGCGGTCCAGTTTTGGTCACCAATACACAGAAAGGATGTCCTGGAGCTGAAAATTAAGGGGATGGAGGACCAAAGCTATGAGATAAGGTTACAAAACTTAAATATGTTCACGTTGAAGGTGCAGAGATTAAGGGGGGGCATGATGTTGATGTACAAGATGTTCAATGGTGATAGCAACATTAGCGAATAAACTTTTTACTGTAAACTCCATAACAAAGACCAGAGGCCACCACCTAAAATTGGTGGAGAAAAGATTTAAGCACAAGGGGCGTAGGGGGTTCTTTTCAGTTACAGCGGTTACGGTCTGGAACTCTCTGCCACAAGCAGTGGTATCAGCTGAGAGTGTTAAATCATTAAAAATGCATTTGGACAATTTCCTCAGAGACCGTAACATACAGGGGTACAGGTACCCTTAAAAAATAAGATCACACGGGGACTCGTACAAACGCATACACATGCAGAATCCAAAACATACACGCAATAGGTTGAACCTGATGGACCTGTGTTTTTATTCAGCCTGAAATACTATGCAATTATCTATAAGTGCCTGTTTGTGAATTGCCATCACTAAGCATTTTGACCATTGCTGAACATTTCTGAAGGTGCATTTGTTGTCGTTCTTAAGATAAGGGTGAAGTTCCTTTGTAAGAAAGTCTGCAAATATAACTTTTACCTTATTCTTCCGCTCACTGAGATCTTAACTACTGTTCCAATCATTCTGATCTCCTTGCTCTTGTCTGATAAAAAAAAAGCCATTAGTCTTTTCTACATAGAGCTATGTAGCTTAACAGCTATGTTCCTCACAATCAATTACTGTGATACTATACTAAATTTAGGTCTGTGCTTTTCACACTGTACTGAAATACCTTTGTTTGCATTTTAAGTTTACCTTTTAGACCATATTTCATACCATCAAAATGGTCACATCGCAAACTACCCCATCTTCCTTTGACAGGATCTGTGAATGAAGCACCTGCAAATCCAATCAGCAACCGTGGCAGAGGTACTTATAGTTCTCAATGGAATGCAAGTGCAGTGACATCACCACACTTGTAATCCATTCATTCTTCCTTCTGTCTATGTTACTGAATGTCTGTACCGAGGTACATACAGAGACGGGCGGGAGAATCTGCAGCAGTCAGAGCATTGCATCAATGATCCACTGATTGTGGTTGCAATGCTTTACTGGCTCCAATGTAAAAAATAATAAATAATAAAGAAGATGAGTGCATTTATTTTATTTTTAAGTGGACTTAACTTTTAAACAAACTTCTTTTTATGAACCTAAAAAGCCTTGATACACATGAATGTATGCTGAAACAATTGTTTTCTATGTGTCCTTGTGGTGACCTGCATTGATCCAGTGCAGTACAATGCAGGTCACAGCAGTATGTGTGAACGGGCCCTGAGACTCTTGTTCCCCAGACCACATTCCTCATTTACAGACTGCAAGAGTTTAAAGTGATATTAACCACTTGCTGACCGGGGTGTTTCCACCCCCTTCCTGTCCAGGCCATTTTTCAGTATTCAGCACTGCGGTACTTTGACTGACATTTATTCCATCATACAACGCTGTGCAGAATTAATTTTATACCATTTTTTGGGGACAGATAGAGCTTTCTTTTGGTGGTATTTAATCAACACTGGGGGTTTTATTTTTTACTATATAATGAAAAAAGTACCGAAAATTTCAAAAACAAAAACTGTTCTCCCTACGTTATGTTATAAAACAATTATTATTACCCAATTTTTTGGTAAAATATAAAAGACGGGGTCACGTCGGGTAAATAGACACCAAACATGTCAAGCTTTAAAATTGCGTGCGCCGTGAACTCGCAAAAACTACCATACCCAAAATTGGCCATAGGCGACGCTTTAAAAGCTTTTACCGCTCATCAGTTTAGTGTTATCAGTGATTGATGGCCCTAGAATTATTGCTCTCACTGTGACATTCGCGGCGATACGTAACATGTGTGGCGTAGAGGATGCAATCGTCGTTTCCGCACTTAGGCGCACTCCACGCATGTTTGCATGTGTATGTGGGGGGCGGGGGACTTAAAACATTTTGGAATACCTTTAGATGTGACTTTTAATTTTTTTTTAACTAATTCTTTTAAACCTTTTTTTTTTCACTTAACTTTATTGCTATCACATAGGGGACTAACAAGCCCCCTTTGTGATAGCCAATTTTCAGTGACAGGTCCTCTTTATGGAGACAAGGGCACAGCGGAGCTCAGGATCGCCAGCAGCGGCTGCAACGGAGGAAGGCTTCCCCTATCCATGCTGTTTAGGAAAGATTCCCCCATCAATGCAGTTTAGGAAAGATTCCCCCATCCATGCAGTTTAGGAAGGCTTCCCCCATCCATGCTGTTTAGGAAAGATTCCCCCATCCATGCAGTTTAGGAAGGCTTCCCCCATCCATGCTGTTTAGGAAAGATTCCCCCATCCATGCAGTTTAGGAAGGCTTCCCCCATCCATGCTGTTTAGGAAAGATTCCCCCATCCATGCAGTTTAGGAAGGCTTCCCCCATCCATGCTGTTTATGAGGGATTCCCCTATCCATGCTGTTTAGGAGGGATTCCACTATCCATGCTGTTTAGGAGGGATTCCCCTATCCATGCTGTTTAGGAGGTACTGTACACCCTACAGTACCTCTGACAGCAGACAGATGACAAGCAACTATAGATTGTTTCGGGGAAAAAAATCACATGAACCAAGACTACAAATTAGTATCAGACCACATACAATCCGATAATCACTACATTTAATAGCACCCTTTCCACTAGGGTGCTACTCCTAAAAAGCCAGTGTCAGAAGTCATATGGTGTGACCCCGTTATCTTTGGAGCTTCATGCTGGACACTGAAGCAGCCCTGTAATCCATGGACGTATAAAGGCTCCTCTGACATCAGGAGATAAGGTTCAATCTACTAATGTATAACTGAAAAGTATGAACGTGCACAGAACACGTTGACCCTTCAACACACTTCGAAGGTTATAAAATACTCCATTCCTAAGGCCCCATTCACACTGAGCGACATGAAAATCTGCGCGATTTCATATGTGCGATATTGCTCGACTTATCGCGCGACGTCACGTGACTTTTTCCTATTGGGCTGTATGCAATCAGGAGCAAAATCGCTCGAAATCCGCAGAAAAAAGGGTCATGTAGGAGCGACAGGCTACAGCAACGAGCTACAAGCGATATTGAGCGGCGAGATGTGAACAGCTCCATTGAAATGGATTGGAGAAGCTACATAGAGCGATATCGTGTGGAAATATGAGCGATATCGCTGCAAAAATCGCGCTATAAATCGCAGTTTTTTTTTAAGCTTCACAACTAATTCAGCCACAACTGGTAAGCTTCAATAGAGGAGATTTTTGTTATTGGGTTAAGACACACTTTGAATATTAACTCCCCTCCGTTTGACCATGATGCCATAACCTTGTAAGTGGTCATGTGACTTTCTGCCAGAGATGAGGATTAATCATACTCAAGCAGAAGGTAAGTATTTGGGATATCTCTTTAATGTTTTCATGGTGTCACAGTAGATTCTGTGTATTGGAAAAATTTATGTGGCCACAATAGGTCTAAATTGCATAGCGTGGATGAAGGAATCTGTTGGTGCAGCAGTTCCCAACCCCAGAGGTACTTGGAAGCACGTTTAGGAGTACCTGAAAATATTTTTGTAATGGTGGAAAAAGGCTGTGCCAATGGGGAGTTGGGGACTAAATGTGTGTAAACGGTCTGCAAAGTAATCTGTACTAATGTACTATGGCATACCCCAAGGCATATGGCATCCCCCCCTCCAGCCTCCCAGCTCCCTGTTTCATCCCACTGACATCAACACAGTGGCATTTGAGCTGTTCTACTGTTAATGCAATTTGGCCATACCTACCATTCAGCGCAGCCCACCACATGCCTTACTATTAGCCCCGTCCCCTGTCCCACCACCACTGAGGGGTACAGTTTATACAAAACAGCTGCCAAGGGGTACGCAAGTAAAACAATGGTTGGGATGCACTGTGTCAGTGTACGGCCAGCTTTAGATCCTTTACCATTTGGTAAGGGTGGGGGAGCTATTTCATAATTGCCCAGATGTAGGCTTTAATTTAGGGGGGAACCAAATGTACAAATCTAAAATCTAGATACAATGACACTTATAAAATGGATATTGGGCTCTATAAACGTTTTACCTTGTACAGGATGATCTTTCTGAATTCCATACTCACCCCCATCCCAATGTAATCTGTTTTGTGTAACACGTATTTCCTGCGGTCCCCCATGCTGCATGTCTGGTATGTGTGGAACTTGGTGTGAAGAAAACAGCAATAGAATAAAATCAGCCAAAGCATAGCATTCTGTAGAAATAACATATTTTATCTGTGTCTGACTAAGGCCCCGTTCACACTGAGCGATTTATCGTGCGGTAATTCCCGCGATATCGCGGCTATTTACCGCGCGATATCGCTCTCCAATGCTTGGCAATGGGGCAAAGGGTCCTGCTGTCGCGGGTCGTGCGTCGCTACAGCAGGACCCTTTTTGGAGCGGATTTTGCCGCGATTCAAGCTTACAATAGATGCTGCTTCTAGATGTTTAAAAGTTGTATTTATTTCCTGTAGAATCAGCTGGTCCCCTAAACACTTTTAGGATGGCTCCTTTCCTATGCTGGGTCCTATGGAGCCACCCTTGTGTGTGCTAGTAAGCTGTCTCCACAAACACACAGACAAGACAAGGCACTCGCCTTCTCCCTGGTGCCCACTCCTCCTTCCTCCCTTCTCCAGGCTAATAGATGAACAGTTAATGGAGACTGCTCTATCCCTTGTGATCTTGTACTGGACAGGAAGTTCAGGGAAGCAGAGATAAGAATTGGAGCCAGCTTTTTTGAAGCATGATGACTGCAAGTGCTTAGGGAAATATTTAAAGAAATATTTTGCTGGGCAATGTATATTTGTTTGATTTGGATTCATAAGTGCAAAAAAAGTTTGAGAGTTTAATATTACTTTAAGCAAATAATACCAAATGCAAAGTCCATCTGAACTCAAAGAGTAAAGATTTGCTATGTTTTATTGAAGATTTAATAATGTTAATAGTACCCTGAATTCCTTCTGAAAAATAACAGTGCACTTTCTGTTATATGGGGGTTCCTAGGCACTCCCATACCTTTGCTTACTGTAGTTATATGTATACAGTGAGTGCGATCTGACATGAGGAATCAGAATCCTGCCCAGCCATCAGAAATCTTGGGGCCCTTACACGGCCTTAGGCCGGGCACCACCCCACAGCCCCCGCCCCACCCCCAATGCACGCAGATAACCACCAGCTATAATGTATTATTGCTGGGATTTGTAGTCCTCTTTAGTTGATGGTACATATACAGCATATTACACCATCAGCTATAGAGGAATACAACCAATCACTATCCCAGCAATACATTCTTCAAGCAACTCTACTTTCTTACCTCGAGATCTTGGGACTGTCGGCAGCTGCCGTTCCCCCACGCTGCAGTCTTCCTGCAATGACGTTATCATCTTGGCGGGCAGCGTCTTAGCAGGTGGTGGAGGAAGGGAGCTCAGAGCTGGGTGAGGCGGGGAGGTGGTGCAGCGTGAGGCGTGCGTGGAGCTGCGAGAAGGGGCAACTAATCGAAAACCGACTAATCGATGATGGAAAACGTTGACAACATTTTCCATCATCAATTTTAATCGACTTGGTCGATTAGTTGTTGCAGCCCCAGTCACATCAATCTCTGTACAGAGGAGCGTACACTCTAATGCACAATGGCGCCAGCTGTAGGGGGACTACAAATTCCAGCAATACATTTATACAGTAATGCAGAACAGTACATGAATTTGACTCTGGGATTAGTGAACCGCTGGACTCAGGGCTTAGTGACCCGATGGACTCTGAGATTAGTGACCTGATGGACTCTGGGATTAGTGATACGCTGGACTCATGGATTAGTGACCCAATGGACTCAGGGATTAGTGACCCGATGGACTCTAGGATTAGTGACCCAAAGGAATCTGGGCTTACTGACCCGCTGGACGCAGGCCTAAGTAACACGCTGGACGCAGGGCTTAGTGACCCGCTGGACTCAGGGCTTAGTGACGCGCTGGATGCAGGGCTTAGTGATGCGGTGGACGCAGGACCCACCTGATACCCCACACATACCTGAGAGTGACCCTGCAGAGCCCCCTATAGATGCTGCACAGCCCATCTGATACTCTCTATGGCGGGCTCTGCAGGAGTCTCAGGTGGGCTGGTTAGGGCTGCATCTCCCTCTCTCCCTGCCTCCCTCCCAGCTCCTCTTACCTGCTCCCCTGGCCTCCTCTGCTGCCGGACTGGCCGGAAGTGACGTGATGTCACTTCCGGCCGGTCCAAGATCAGTAGAGCAGAGGCGCCGATGGGGCCCCAGCCTGCTCCAATGCCGCTGGATTTGGCAATGCTGGGGCCCAGAACTGCTAGGGCCCGACCACCTCCTCGTCTGTCACCGTCGGCCGATACTCATGTAAGGGTCCCGGACGGGCCCCCTAGGGTGCCCAGGCCCCTTAAATGAGTATCGACTGTTCCCCCCTGATGGCAGCCCTGATCCTGCCTCTTCTAAGATGGCTGCCTCCACACAGAGACACAGTGAAGAACAAGACATGGCAAGTCTGTAATGGGGAAAGATCAGCTGCAGGGGGCCACAGGCAATGCTTGAGACTCTGCCTTTGAATTCTGTGGAGTTCAGCAGTTTAGTTCCTCTCTTAAAAGAGTTGCATTCATATTGCTGGATTAAACCTTTAAAAAGCTTGAAAGTCCATTTGAGGTCTCCTATGCTCCCAACAACCTTGGGGACAAGGTCCCTCTTCTCATTGCTGTGTACATTTACCAATTCCGCTGAGAATCACTTCAACCAAGTGGTACCTCACAGTTTTGCCATGCTTGTTTTATTAGCTCAACAATCCAATGCAATTGTTCTAGATCCCTGGTACCCAGACTGTTGCCCCTTTGGACACTGCTGTCCATTATATTTGTCTTTTTATGTTTTGTTTTTTTATAATACAGCCTGCTGAGACATATATCATATGTAGTCCAAGTCATTTTTAAGAGTGCAGTTGGGAGCACAAATGTAGGAATGTTGATGTGTAAAGGTGCTGTAATAGCAGTGATCTCTAGCAGCCTCAAGGAACGTGACTCCAGTCTATGACTATCTTCTAAAGCATGTACCCAGTTACTGCACCAAAGCACCACACCCTTATTCTGCCTATTGCCACAGCTGAAATAAACATTGCGCAATCCCCTGTATCCAAACTGTCAAGCAGTCTTAAAGAGTGAGGCAGAGGTTCTGCATGCAAAGGTAGTAGGGGTTGGGCAGGTCCTGCAGGACAAAACAGTGGTTGACCACATTGTCAAGAGGCAAGGCAGGTCTGCCTTTTCTTTCTCAGACTGGCTGTGCTAGAAGACAGCTAGAGCAATCAGAGGAGGTAGTTGAGTTGCTGACAAAGCCTTCCTCTTCTTCCTCCTTCCAGGCACAGAGCAGCCAGTTGTCTGCAACTGCTACAAATGCACCCTCTTTTTCCTCCTCCTTTTATGCTAATTCCGCTACAACCATGCAAACTGACACGAAGGGGTAAGATGACATTTTTCAGCACACAATGAGTCACTTGCTGCTGGAGGATAGGCAAGAATTCCTTATATCAGATGTTGAAGATGAGGAAGAAAGCACCAGGAACATAGAGGGAGGCAACATCAGGCACAGAGCATCAGCAGATAGTCTATGGAGTATCCACAGACGTTTCTAGCCATTGTGTAAATCATACCATTTCCTTGCTATACAGTCAGTTGATTGCGGCAAAATCTCAGGATCGCCCCTTGTTTATAGCTAGGTGGGAGAGGGATTTGGGCTATGCCCTTACTGATGAGGAAGTCCGCACATCGTTCATATTAACTCACAAGCTTTCCATGGCATGTTTGGCTCAGGAAAAGGGATATAAAATTCTAACGCGATGGTACCGCTGCCCGGCCCTTCTTCACAGGATCTTCCCTGATAGGCCAGCACATTGCTGGCGCTGCTTGAAAGCAGAGGGCACACACCTTCATATTTGGTGGAGCTGTCCGGTGTTATTGCCTTTTTGGTGTCGTGTCTTTGACATATATAACCAAGTCATGGGAACTTCTTTGGCTCCATCTCCTAAGGTAGCCCTCCTATCGGTATTGCCTGGCTCCCTGGCCTCGGTCAAGAAAGACCTGCTTCGCTTCTTTGTGGCCGCTGCCCGGATGACTATCCCTCGCCACTGGAATACTGCAGTCCCCCCGACTGTGGGGGAGTGGATTGCTGAACTGTGCCTGATTAAGCGTTATGAAGAGCTGACTGCTTCCTTGTCCGAGCGTCAACCCCAATGTGCAACACTATGGGCCCCTTGGATCTTATATATGGACTCTGCGGCATACCTTGCATTGTAAGTCACCAGATATTGGGTTATGAAAATATGGTCTGATGAATTGACTCTAATGTGATTATTGCTCATGCAATCTGGATTATAGATGCTGTGGGATCTTAGGAGTTTCTTGTTCCTTTTTTTTTTTCTTTTCTTCTTTTCACTCTTCTCTAGTTGCTATTGTGATCTTTTTTTCTTTTTCTCATTTAGTGTTGTGTCTTGTGGTTAGTGTAGTTCTTGTGTGTTTTCTATCAATTTATGTTTGTGTGAGTACTGCCAACTATCAGGGGATACAACACAGTTCTTTTTTCTTTGTGTTTCCCTTTCCGACTATTACACTACTGGCCCGAGGTTTGATCCATAGGTGCCACTGTCGACTACGGCCTCTGGAATTTATTCAGGGGTCATGTATTATATTGTTCCTTTAGGAATTTGACTGTCCCTGATGGAATGTGTGACCTTTCAATATCAGTGCATTGTACCTGATCGGATATATTAATATATGTACCGTGTTGCCCATTGCTTTTTTTATTTTTTTACTGTTTGTATTGCATGTACTGGAAAAAACCCAATAAAATTTGATTGTTTAAAAAAATATCTGCATCGGGAGTTCCTGCAGCGATTTTGAATCAGGATTGGAGATTTCGGGGCAGTGAAACGACATGTATTCAGAAAATGGTGTTGCTGGTGCTGTATATGAAAATCGTACTGTTTTGTAACAGCGCAAACAGCTTAAAGATATCTTCTTTTTTTTGGTCTAATACATGTCCCCTTTGGCAGTGCCTAGCTCCTCATTCCCTTATTTTGACCGATCCATGTCTATTAGCCTTGAAAATGGGCAGAATTGATTTTAAGTTTCGCCCCCATAAACTTCAATGAACTTGATTTAAAGTTCGGAACTTTAAGACTTTATGTAGGATTCAACAAACATCCTGCAAATTGAACCCAGGCACATTCGTTTATCCCTCGTCTGTAGTATGTGTCTATCTATGTATTGATAAAAAAGACCCACACTGTATGTCCATATCAAGCATAGAACGTGATAATGCCATCTGGCATGTTTATAAACCCTAGTGCACAGCAAATCAATGAAAGAGTACTATAATTCACAGCAGCCTATAATTCAGCAAATTATAAATAATACATAGACCTGAAGATAAAATAATTCAGTATTATTGATTGCATTCCCCCTTTCTGCAGATCTTATTCAGAATTCTCTTTAGAAATGTTCAATTGGTATTTCATTTTTAGTTTAGTTGTAAACAAAACTAATAGATAGAGTGGCCAAAAAGTTGGCCTATGAGCTGCAACTTGGTTTGCTGGAGACATCTAGTGGCCATATAAGTTATAGCCATTGTTTTCCCCACCATAAAACACCTTACACGTTTTATAGGCACAATGACTGCAGCTGACATTGAATAGATCATTTATAAACCGTATAGCAAAATATTGCTGAAATAAAAATTGCTCTTGTGTAGAATATGTGACTTTTTTCACCTTGTGAAATTTGCTACATTTTCCAACATTACATTAAAGGACCACCATTGCAAAACATATTGTATCCTGATAACTATTTTACACAATTTTATTTAACCTTTTGGCGACCAAACAAATTTATTATGTAAGTTGTTTTGCTTTCCTGTAAATAAAAATTTTTTTTTAGATTTGTTGGAAAGGGCTTTTAGTACATATTCATCTATTTTATTTGTACGGTTGGTTTATCAGTTAGGGGGAGGAGGATTGGCCCCTATATACGCTGGGTGGGGGGGCTGCTCTGTCGTTCTCCCTTTACTTCCTGCAGAGCTCCCAACTGTCTCTCATTTGAAATCAAAACAATCAAATCCCTTTATACCTCTCTCTTCTTCAGCTGTCCCTTTTTATTTTGACTGACTGACAAATATTTGTGGGGGACCATGTAAGGTTCTCTGTCTATTGTTTATTTATTAGAAATAGTTTATTGCGAAGACCTTTTATTCAATCTCTGAATTGTTGCATTTGTTATTTTGAAAAGCCAGTATGAAAAAAGAACATGTTGATGTAACTAATCATTGTTTGCATATTGATTCTTTGTGGTCCATGTAAAGGCGGTGTGACAGTAGTGTCCTTTGCCTACATACTTTGTAATATAATGTACCCCTCATCTCAGAAAGTTGGGAAGAATGTTGCCTAGTCTGCATCTCCAGTGGAGTTGAGAGTGCTCACTTATCAAAGTGAATGTGTAAATTGCAAATTAAGGGGGTTATTCACTGAATGGCTGAAGGATTAAGCTGAAGCACCGGCTAATCCTTCGGCTCAATCAAGCTGCCGAAGTCCTCCACAATAGCCCGTACAGCAGCCGACCTTGGGGACCCTGGAAAAGCACCCCCTTCCATACCAGGCCACATGCCCTCAGCACGGGGGAGGGGGGGGCGCTCGCTCATCCCTCTTACCTGCCCTGCCAGGCCTGTGCTGGGATTAAGGGTCTGATTGGGTATTTTAGGCGGGGCCCCACATGTGTTCCCCCCATTCTGGGGGTGGTTTTCCTCCTTAAAATTCCTAACCAGACACGAAGGGCCTGGTCAGACTTTTGAGGGGACCCCCATGCATTTTTTTTTAACTTGGGGTCCCTCCTAACTTTTTTACCAGACCTAAAGGGTCTGGTATAGAGTGGAAGGGGGACCCCATGCCGTTTTTGTTTAAAAAAGTCTGCTCCATACCTCCAAGGTAATTAAGCCGAATGCCGTTCAGAGGCATTTGGCTAGTCACTCACTGCTGTTCGGCCCCTATGAGAATATGGGCAAACGGCAGCGAGTGAACTGCTGGAGGTTTGGCTTAGCCACCAAGCCGAATGCCGTTCAGAGGCATCTGGCTATTCACTCACTGCTGTTCGGCCCAGATGTTGGATCGGCTGAGTCGAATGTGTTCTTCTCTTCCACTGCTGTTCGGCCCCTATGAGAATATGGGCAAACGGCAGCGAGTGAACTGCTGGAGGTTTGGCTTAGCCAATCCAGATGTTGGATCGGCTGAGTCGAATGTGTTCTTCTCTTCCGCCGTATAGGGCTGCAATCAGCCGTACAGGGCCAAAGTGAATAGTCGAACGGTGTTCGGCTCACTTGGGCTCGGTTATTCACTTGGCTGCTGAAAGTGCACTGCGGAACTTTTTTGAACTATAGTAGGAAGTGTCTGAACAAGATCTTTAATGGCAGGATCTCCAGGTGATGGTCTAATTAAAGCAGACTCTTGGCACTGGGCTTGATTGTTCAGGCTAGCCATGGCTTAGGGAGTTTTAAGTCTGAGGAACGAGTAAACTGTCTGGTACTAAGAGTTAAGCAACCCAGGACATTTATTAGTTTTGAACAAGAACCCATCAGACAGCTCCAAAGTTGCACTCCAGCTTCTCTACAACAAAAAAATCCGGACCTTGGTCTAGGGTTGCCACACACCCAAAGATTGTCTCAATAAGTAATAAAAAAAGATGTAAAATTAAAACTTTGGAATTTGCACCTTTTAAACAAGTCATCAGTAGAATCTCCAATATTTCCACCCAACAGATTTACATTAAGAACAACTTTATACTTTAAATAAAATTTGGTCTACAAAATGCATTTTATCATTTTTACGTACTCTAGCTGTGAAGTGGACTATGAAGTACTGGGAGCCAATGAAATTAGTGAGTTATTCTTGCACACCCCAGTTCTGAGAAATGCTATCTTCAGCACATCTTGCCAGCTTTGGATGGTGCACTGCACTTTCCTGTCCTAGAGCCAAGTACTTCTACTGAGGGCTGAAAGAACAGTAGATGTCCGAAAGCAGAGTATCTGTGTTTTCATTCTACACCTCTGCACTTGTCTAAGTTGCCAGATTGCTGGGTTGTGCCAAGGAGGACAGCACATGGATTGGAAGCAGAGACAGGGTACAGTGAGCATTTTAGAGCAAACATTTCGTTTACAAAGTATAGTTCTCTTTATAGATTAAATCCGACTTAAGGTGTTCTGGCCTTTTTTTTGCTTTGCTATTATAAAAGCTGGGTTGTGCCAAGGAGGACAGCACATGGATTGGAAGCGAGCTAAGACTTAAATTTGTCCCAGGATCCAACCCTCCAAAACCCACAGCAGAGACAGGGTACAGTGAGCATTTTATACCAAACATTTAGTTTACAAAGTATAGTTCTCTTTATAGATTAAATCCGACTTAAGGTGTTCTGGCCTTTTTTTGCTTTGCTATTATAAATGCAGGCATCTACAGAACCAAAAGTTAACCTTGTCTAATTAGGAAGCTGCTGCATCTCCAAGTGCTCTCTTCTTGCCTCCAAAGAAACCAGTACTAAGAGAAAAAGATGGCACTGCTTTTTTTTCTACAACAAAAAAACCCAGTTGTCTAGCTATATCAGTATTCCACATTTTATAAGTAACAGACTGGAAAACTAGTAAGTAACAAATGATGTTAGTGTGAAGTCAGACCTTCTGATCTGCATGCTTGTTTTGGGAAGCCACTGGATCATCGCAGGGCACTAGCATTTTCAAATGGAGAGGTCAACTATGACAGGTCTTATACACTGAGTGGCCAGATTATTATGACCACCTGATGTTTGTAGGCAAATTAGCTATAATTTCACGCTGAAGTTGCTAGAGGGCCAGACCATTATAAATAGGGAAGCAGGTTGTTTACCACGACAGTAGAAGTGATTTTTTTATGAAGATATGGGTAAACAACGCGATTTAACAGCCTTTGAACGTGGGATGATTGTTGGCGCGAGCCATGGAGCGAGTATCAGAAAAACAGCAGAATTTGTTAAATGTTCAAGAGCAGCTGTTGTTAAAGTGTTTAAAGACTGGACTGTCAGCCAAAAATCTGGGTCTGAACGTGCGAGTTGTGGCCGTCAGCGGCTAGTCAATGTTAGGGCAGAACGGAGAGTGGCAAGACTGGTACAAGACAACAGAAGGGCAACAGTGCAGTGTCAGATTCCTCGCATCACCTTTCAACATCTCGTGGAGTCACGAGGCGGCCCAACTAAGTCATCTCGTGGCCCAACGAAGTACTGATGGGGTGGTCATAATAATCTGGCCACTCAGTGTATATCCTCTGTACATAACAATTCCAGTCAACAAGAGAAACCATTTACTGAGCTACTAAGAGGCACAGCAACTGTGCTAAGTCAGACATTTTTGCTCAGCTAACTGTAATCTGAGTTCTCTGTAACCTACTACTACAAGAATTCAGAGTACCTTAGAAGATCAGTGGGTGGGTGCTGTCTGAAGCATGTGCTTTATAGGCTTGTTTCTCTATTTCGTGTATCACCAAAGCAGGTCTGAATCTGATTGGTGGCTGTGATATGCTTCTTAGTACTGACATTCTTTTACATAATATTTTTTTTGATCTTTAGCTGTTCTTCTTCATAAGCTCTTCTGCATCATAACCAAGGGTTCTCAAATCTTCGGAATAATGCACCTTTTAAACAAGTCATCAGTAGAATCTCCAATATTTCCACCCAACAGATTTACATTAAGAACAACTTTATACTTTAAATAAAATTTGGTCTACAAAATGCATTTTATCATTTTTACGTACTCTAGCTGTGAAGTGGACTATGAAGTACTGGGAGCCAATGAAATTAGTGAGTTATTCTTGCACACCCCAGTTCTGAGAAATGCTATCTTCAGCACATCTTGCCAGCTTTGGATGGTGCACTGCACTTTCCTGTCCTAGAGCCAAGTACTTCTACTGAGGGCTGAAAGAACAGTAGATGTCCGAAAGCAGAGTATCTGTGTTTTCATTCTACACCTCTGCACTTGTCTAAGTTGCCAGATTGCTGGGTTGTGCCAAGGAGGACAGCACATGGAGCTGGGTTGTGCCAAGGAGGACAGCACATGGATTGGAAGCGAGCTAAGACTTAAATTTGTCCCAGGATCCAACCCTCCAAAACCCACAGCAGAGACAGGGTACAGTGAGCATTTTATACCAAACATTTAGTTTACAAAGTATAGTTCTCTTTATAGATTAAATCCGACTTCAGGTGTTCTGGCCTTTTTTTGCTTTGCTATTATAAATGCAGGCATCTACAGAACCAAAAGTTAACCTTGTCTAATTAGGAAGCTGCTGCATCTCCAAGTGCTCTCTTCTTGCCTCCAAAGAAACCAGTACTAAGAGAAAAGGATGACACTGCTATTTTTTTACAACAAAAAAACCCAGTTGTCTAGCTATATCAGTATTCTACATTTTATAAGTAACAGACTGGAAAACTAGAAAGTAACAAATTATGTTAGTGTGAAGTCAGACTTTATGATCTGCATGCTTGTTTTAGGAAGCCACTGGATCATCGCAGGGCACTAGCATTTTCAAAT
>NW_017308672.1:156996-157876 GCF_000935625.1 Nanorana parkeri
CATGGCATTTTGGGAATGGGTTGTCTCACTTAGCTTAGGAGTTGAGCGAGCCAAGTGCATTTTTTTTTTTTATTGAAGCTAAAGTTTATTAAAAAAAACTAAAAAAAACACTAAACCTTCTTTATCTACCAAATAAAAGTGTCACAATTACATGTGAACTCCATTTAGTGTAGTAGTACAGTGAGCCCATGCTAAAGTGATGTCCCCTGGGGGCAAGTCCAGGGCAGCCTGGGCTCAGAAGTGGGTTGAATGATGGTGGCTGTCATCTAATGGTGTCCTGTTCTGATGACAACTATAACAATTTGGATTGGCCATCACTTCCTATTCCTGTGACAATGGTCAAAGGTCAAATAGAGAGTGTAAATCTCCTCAGTAGGGACAAAATAATAAAAACGTCACAGGGGATCCACCACTTCCCACAGTATCCAAAACAGAAAAAGTTTGGCTTTAGACATACATTAAAGTGAACATGTGCCCAGATCATACACACTAAATTATTTACACTACATATTCTAAACAAACAGTGAAATCACTTTAAACAAGTCCTCATGCACGTATGTAGCTATAGGCATTGTGGAGAAAGTCATTTTCAATTAAATCACAGCTTTTTTTTGACAGCAGACCTCTAATGTAAACAAACAGCAGGTGTTGTGGGAAACAGAACTTTAAAAAGTCTTTGCTGTAATCCTTTGAGGAATATTGAGAAAAAACTACTTCCCATTACAAGCAGCTATAGAGCGTGGGTTTGTTTTAAAGCTCTTTTAATGCTTGTTAAGAATATGCAAATAGTGTAATGCCCATAGTCACGGTGACTTAGTGGTTAGCATCCTGGCCAGGATACCATCTTCATGGAGTTTGCATGTCCTTCCTGTGCTTGTGT
>NW_017308673.1:0-24657 GCF_000935625.1 Nanorana parkeri
TTTTTTCATATATCCTAGCGCAACTACCTTGGTCACCAAGGATATTTCTTTGAATTTATGAATGTCTAAGATTAGATTAGACTGAGGCAGTTCTGATATTTTCTGAGGACAATCTGCAATGTATGCAGACATTTTAGAAGCATTTTTAGTTAACTTGTAACAGCTGACCAGTTCCTGAAACATCTGAAGAATGTAAATTAGTGGTCTCTAAAGGTGGCCATACACCTGCCGATTATCGTACGATAATTGCAGGAAATCCCGCAATCGTACAATAATCAGCAGGTGTATGGACGGCATGCAATCGTTTCTACTGTACCGTCACACGTCTTTTGTCTTACGAGCATGTTTGAAAACCTGCCGAAAAATCGTGAGATTTTCGGTGGGTTTGTGGCCTGCTCGTAAGACAAATGCCGCACGGGCCAGTGTGCGCAAGCGCACACTGCCCGCTCAGCATTGCAGTTATCGGCAGCCCTCCCCTCAGCGGGGCGGGCTTGCGATGATCGCAAGTACAATCTGCCTGTCCAAGATGGGCAGATCGTACAAGCTTTTAATTAGCTTACAACCATCCGCAAGACAGAAGTTTAGATGTGTAATTCCCTCAGGCGCTACTCACCTGTGGCAAAAAAAGGAGTGGAAAAGCCTCTATATTAACCATACAAGTTAATAGATAGTGGACATAATTTCATAAAACTGAAAGTGTTTCAGTCACAGAAATCATCCAGCTCGCTGACACATTCTTGGATGTGTTATTCAGAGATACTGTTGAAGTTAGTAGTATTGCTTGAGTCGATCTGAAAGTACCATACAATGGATCGACAATTTCATGATATTTTTGCAGCCAACCAAAATTGCTAATCATGTCCCTCATTTAAACACAATTCCAGGCACGGATGCAAACATACTCTTTAGTTACATGATTACCATTAGGAATTTGTGTTCCAATGTCTGCATTTATTTCTATCTGAATACCATATTTTTTTAAAACCAATGTCTGAGCTGTGTTTGGCTGGCTAGATACTGCATAGTGTAACCTACTGCCTTCATTTTCTGAAACAGCAAAAAAAGTATATTCATTAAAAACATAACTGCAGCATAGTAATGGGTGAATACATTTGCAGGGAATAATTTGGGGTGCAACATCATGATTATGCCTTATTTTATTCAGTCTGATTTTTAGTACTTCTCTCTCTTGTACCAAACAGATAACCATCAAGGACAAATGTTATACTCTGTTATATTAGTCTCAGTAGTTCTGGAAGGAAAGCCGGTCATCAAACCATGAAATATATGCTCGGCTGACCTGGTATTAAAGGGTGACAGAGAGGTCATGTCTCTAATACTGATCCAGCAGAGATCACACATTGGTTTGTTCTCTGCTTAGGTTCACTAGGTCAAGTGAATACTAAGCAACAAAGATATATAGATAGCTCCAGACAGGTGTTTAGGGGAAAATTAAAATTGGAAAAGAAGAGGGAAAAAAGATAGAAGCTTTTTTCCTCCATTTTGCTAATTAATATGTCAGGGCTCATAAAGAAGAAAGTCGTCAGCTTTTCTTGGGCACTGCATCATTTTAAAAGAGCAATGTCAGCACAGCCTCGGCAGACAGTCAATACATATTAAAAAGAGTTCCAAGAGCTAAATCAAAATGAAACGAGAAAAGGAGAAAGGATAGGAAAGGAGATGGCTAATAAATAATAACACAAGGAACAAAAGCAACTCTATTTTATGAAATTATTAGAGTACACTCCGCAAGAAAGGAATAAAAAAAGAAAAGGGAAAATGATGAGATAACAATAAATGCATGTAGCATATATACAGGATATACAATACAGCAGTTTATATAAAAAATCAGATGCTCTAAACTATCTAATTAACATACACAGAACACAACATGTATGGACTATGGGATTAAAGATGTGTGCACCCAGACAGGTATTTCAGTTCTAAGTAAACACTAGCAGAGTGAGTGATCAAGGACACCTTACACTTATTTGACCATCTTGGGGGAAGGTGGCTAACTACCACTGCAACATTCTTCCTTTATTCAACAACATGAACAATTTGGCAAACAATGATCTTCTCCATGTTTGGTCATGAAGAAGGGAAAACAATGATCTGTTCTGGGCTTACACAAATGGCCCAGGCAACATTTCATATTTAAGGTAATCTTCAGCCTTTTAATCTCATCCTAAGAAACTCAGTCTAACTTAACGTTACACACATGTGGCTAAATTTGATCGGATCCATAATTTTGCTTGGTAGATAGATTAGCTAGTTCCTTCTGTAAAATGTAAGGCTGCCCATACACCTTATGATCATCGGACAACACTTTCCGTACGATGATCGAACCGTTGTACAATTTTCGTATGGTGGCCCCATCCGCCCCGATTATCGCAAGGTTGGATCAGCGGTAATTAGAAGAAAGCACCTGGATGAATCGTGGTAATCGATCACACATATTTTTGTCTGTGCATGTGCAGTGTAAATCGTATACATTTTTACGTATGGAAACGCCACCAAACTTGCGAAAATCGTACGATCGTCCAAAGTTTTCTAACCTGCTGGTTAGTCAAAAGTCGATTGATTGTACAGTATTTGCGGTTGTACACTGCCCATCAACCTTACGAATATCGGACGAAACCACGATCGCATACGGAAATTGGACAATATTCGTAAGGTGTATGGGCAGCTTCATCCTCTAATAAATATTTAGAAAGCTGATAACAGTAACATAAGTGCCATTGCTTGACCACTGCTTTGTCTGATAATCTTCCAACCCATCTTGATAGTATATTTTTTTGAATACAGCGGTAACTTTGGAGTCATACGCACTGATATTTTGATCAAATTTACAATGCTATGGATTCAGTCTGAAGGTTCTGCTTAACTACTATACTACACAGGGAAAACATGTATTTGTACCATGTATCCATACACCTGTATAATTAGAAGGGATAAACAGAGTGTACTATTGTGTTTTATAACAGTATGTTAAGACTGCAGAATTCTTCAGCTAGTCACAATTGATCAGGGGGGATCAATTGTGTGTCAGTCTAGCATTAGACACTGTATGTTCCAACCTCTCAAGAGCAGTAATTTCCCCGAATTAGTGGCATAGTGAGTAGTATTACTGTGCCCTACAGTGGTCACAATATTTACTTACACATGCAAGCTGTTACCAGCCTAGCCTTTCTAGCAATCATGTGGCTCTGGAAGGGACATCACAAGTGAAATTACAGAAGTAGGAGTCAGCTGGCAAGTTCAGGTACTGCTTATGTATGTAGATAACATTTCCACTATGTGGTAGCAATAATGTCACTTCCTACAGCATCAACTTAGAAACCCATAAAGAGCAAAGAGCTCTGGAAAAAGTTAGTATTGACAAAACATTTTGAGTGCAAAGAGGTGACATCATTGTGCATACACACCAGCAGGTGAGGACTGATGCGTTTGCTCGTCATCTGAGTGCTGTGTGAGCACCTTTGAATGCAAGTAATTGTATGTTTTTAAAATATTAACAAAACAAGCTTTAATCCTACACAATTATGTTTTATACTTTGGCCGAATGAGAGAATAAAAGTTGTTTACAGAGAAGCAGGAAGAGATGAAGAGATTAGGTTGCTGAGGCAATGTGGGCAATTTAGGGTTGTGTAATTATCAGCATAGGATGAAGTGAACTAAAGGATACTATACTCTAAAATAATGTAAGTTTTATCTTCAAAAGTTATACAATAATTGTAATAATTCCCTATATTGCCTATACGCCTATATTAACATTGTAATATTGAAAACAAACCTTGCAGTGGGGCTAGCCCCGCACTGCAAGGGTTAAGTGCTCGTTTTGGTCTAGAGACAAAAATAAGATACACTCACCTGAACCCTGGTCCTGCAGCAGTGACCATTCCCCTCTCCCCCCTGCACTCTGGCTTTGGTATGTCCCTCGGCGTCCTCATGTATAATGGACCAGCTTAGACATGATGACGTCATGGGTCCATAGACCGCTGGAGCCCGGGGAAGAAGAGGCTATGGGGCCTGGTCTAGCCGCCTGGTGGGGCAGAGGATCAGGTGAGTATATATATATTCTTTATTTTTAACCCTAGACCAAAACGAGCAGGGGTAGCAGCTGCAAGGGTTAATTTGAAACAAATCCTGGAGTTCCTTTTTAATGCTGGGTAATTTATGCATAAAATATTACTGCAAATCTTGCAGAAAAACTCTGCTCTATTTTCTTTACCAATATTCAAACAAAATCAGCAAAACAAAAAGGCTACTAAGAAGTCCTTGACAAGGTGAAGGTTGAAACATACCGCTATACATGACTATCCGTCTGTTTTACATTATGAGTCTGGTGCAAGGTTTTCTTATACTGACATGATATTGAAGGCCGGGCTCTATGTGATATGTGTTACCCGACTTACTGTAGTAGCTAAACAACCCTTTCCGACTCTCCAGTTTAAATAAATGAAAGCCACAAAACAATGAACCTTCCAAAAGACATTTTTTTTCTCACTACTTATAAAGTGCATCATTAAAATAAATAAAAGCAAAATCGTCTTATGCAGCAGAAAGGGCATAGGGCAACATTTATAGAGATGGACATAAGCAATCTGTGGATGTGACACAAATATTGTGACCTCATAGACACATGAGAATGTGTTTCTAAATATACTTTAAGTTTATGTTGGATACAGAGTAAATGTCAAGAGATTGTACTGTGACATTCATATTTAGAGGGAACCATTAACTGTATAGATATAGAGGGATATAGAGGGATAGACTGCTTTAAAAGTTAGAATGTCTAACTGCAGTTTACTATTACTAAGAACTATTATTTGCATTAAAGGTCAGCATTTCTAATAACATATAGGTAACAATTTGGTATTGTATGGTGATTTGGTTTAATATCTTTAAATTAACGCCATCAATTAAAACCAGTATCAAAAGCTCCCATTCATCAAGCAATGCTTTTACTAATGTAGTATTAAGTTTCCTAAGACAGAAATCCAAGTAAATTGGAAAAGATTACTTCTTCTGATTTAAAAGGTTGTGACTTGAACATTTCCTGATATCAGAGGAATAGGGGCCCCTCTACTGGGTTTCTATTTTTTTAAGAGTACATAATGTCTAGACATTTATATATTCCAGTGACAACAGTTTTTGTATCTTGAGGGTCAAGTATAATTTCCGCTGAGGTGACTCCTGTAACAGGCGCAGTGATACCAAATGCACTCTGCCTGTGAGGAATGATAGTGAAAAGTGCCCTTTGCTCATTCTGGACAGCGATTGGTTAGCAAATTGCTCTTGGAAAGGTACGGAAGCCCTGATCACCATATTTTTGTACATGAATACATGAAGACTTTCTACATGAATAAGTGTGGATTGTTGTACATTAAAAAAAATAAGACCTACAGCGAAAATAAGACCTAGTGTGTTTTTTTGAGCCAAAAAAAATATAAGACAGTGTCTTATTTTTGGGGAAACACGGTGTGTGTATATATAGGTCTTCATAGTTTTCTTCAGCATGCAGCAGCATGTTGAAGAAAGTGGCAGAAAAGGTGTTCTTTTACCTTAGCTGTATGTGTTTTTGTACCTTCAGGTTATGCACTCGTTCATGCACTAGAACAAATTAACACAAGTAACTTGTATTAGGGCTCATTCACATCTAAGACCATGTTTTTTCAAAATACAATTATAAAGAGTTGATGTTTCCTAGGACACCTATTCCTGAACTGGTTGTAAACATGCCCAAACTGCCACACACATGGGATTTGGAGCATGCCAGCACAGATCACCAAGTATAACCCTATATAATTAAAATGTAAGTGTATTTAAACCATGTGGTGCTCCATGTGCTTTCAAGTTCAAACAATTTTGTGTAAGTCAATAGAAAGCATTTTTTTGTGACATCAATAGCCGCCATCTTCCTGATATCTTTTTTCTGGGTTTTTGTGTGTGATGTTGTGGTCTGTTGGACTATCATAACTATCTTGAGCCACATCTACTATGACATCTTTCATGGCAGCAGCTGCAGGTCAAATGGGGTCCTTAAGAATGGTTCTTGACCAGTCTTACAAACTGTTCAACATCCAGGAAAAAAGCATCCTCATTAAAGTCCATGGGAAAAAAAAAATGTCTTCAACCCACCAAAAGACTTCTTTTCTGTGACTGCCAGGGGTGAACTGCCACCACAGGATACAAGAGGAACCCTCATGTCAAGCATTAAAGCGGTTCTAGGAGAGTGCTCAAATGTCAATCAGGGCCTAGAGAGTTGTCACAGGAACTAATGTTCCCAATAAATTATTTATCCCCACTTCTGGCTTTAGTGAGAGAACCCAAAAATTTGCATTTTCTTTCACTTTCTGTCTAGGTGACAGTTGTCACAAGGACATATATAGGGGTGAATCTTCCCAGCAGATATACAGTATAGATAGCAATAAACATTTGAAAGAGGGTAGAATATTTTCCCACTTAATCCAAAAAATGCCTTTACATACATTGAACTATTGAATACAATGACACAGTTTTTATACAAGGTTATGTGGTGCATTGCTGCACTATACCCCCTTATTGTGAACAAACCCTTAGATTCCATTGTTCAGTAACATTTCACATTAAAGCTGGTATATGCTGCTCTCCATTCAAAATATACTTTAAAACACAAAGAACATACAGCACATTCTGATATCCTACACCAGGGGTGCCCATTAGGTAGATCGTGATCTACCAGCAGCTCTCAAAGCTAAAGCTGGTAGATCACAAAGTGTGTGAATGGTGGCCCCTTTTTTCCATTTTGGTATATTTATTTAGCTGTGCACACATGATTACCTATTAGCCTGAGTCTGCTGAGCCAAGCTCCCTGACACCTTTCTGGTGGATACTGGTGATTGAAATGCTATGTACTACATCAAATAATATTAGTTTACACAGCCTGCTGCACTGCACTGTTTGCAAAATACAGCAAGGTGAGCCAGGAGAGAGATAGGGTAGAGACAGCCAGGAGAGAGAGTGGGATAGACAGCCAGGAAAGAGAGAGAGGAAAGACAGCCAATAGAGCAAGGAAAGACAGCCAGGAGAGCAAGGAAAGACAGCCAGGAGAGAGAGCAAGGAAAGACAGCCAGGAGAGAGAGCAAGGAAAGACAGCCAGGAGAGAGAGTGGTTTTTTTTTTCCGTTGGTAGATCTCATGTAGCTCGTCATTTTGAAAAGTAGATCTTAACACAAAAAATTGTGGGCAACCCAGACATTCGTTTGTTTTTTTTCTTTTCAAATAAGTCACATCACCTGCCAGAGCTTCTCCCTCTAACATGTTTCACCCTCTGAAGGGCTTAATCTGAGTCTGCTCATATGCACAAGGCCAAAAGGTTATGCTAAAATGTGATTTTATATTATACAATACTAATCCATAGATCCCCCAATACATACATTCTGCATAGCTGAAAAGTGCTTTCCTGTCAAATACTGGTAAATGCTATTTCATAAATAGTGAATACATGCTATCTGAGGAATTTAACTTTAGGCATTAATGGACCAGCGTGGTTATGATTGGCAGTCTAAATGGACTATGAGTTACTTTTGTCTGAGTTACAATTCCAGGAATGCAGTTTGGCAGAAAGAAAAAATAATTACCAAGTACGACACAGGTATACAAACTGCTGCCATGCAAAGTGTGCCTGGAGAGTTTGTGTCTGTGTCACAGGCAATTTGAATCATCAAAATCAAAATAAAGTAAAATATCCATGGAAAACACCTAGGGGTATAAAGAAAATAACAATGCTGCCAACCAATAGAAATATAAATTCAATTTGATCAGGGGTTAAATAAACTGTGAATTGTGACTGTTGTAAACTAAAAGGCAACCCTTACGCAAGTTAAATAAACAGAACAATGTGCTAGGCTTAATTACTTTTAACAGCTTTTCCTGCTCCTGCCACTGCTGCTGCTTTGCTATAGGCATGACTTTAAATCTACCGATATACATTTCTACATTAACTGCAACTTTTTATTTTTTAGACAGATACTCTAGGACTGATTCAAAATCGGGAGCCATTAAAATCCTGTAAAATTATGCTGCACAAGCAAAACACACAACACACATTCACATTCAAATGGGTACATTTTTATTCACTACAAAAATACAATGAAACCCCTTCATTCACCCGCTGGTGTGAACTGGATCTCCATTCACTGGATCCAAATAATCTGTTAGCAGATACAAACACCAGCTTTGAGGCTACTTAAGTGATCTGAGCTGTTTGTTTTACTAGCCTAGTAAACAGGACTTTTAACAATAAGGGATATTTATTTACATTAATGCATATTGCGGTGAATTGACAATTTAATTTTAGCAGGCCCTTAATGTGTATCTATGAGCCAAAATACATACTTGTGTCTTTTAATTCCAGTGAAATGCATGTGTTCTTTATTATATGTGTTGTGGTGCGCTGAGTGACAGGTCCATTTGCTTATTCCATGTATATGTACTAGGTGCCATTTAAAATAAATAGTAGAACATTATTGCTCCCAGTATTAACACAATGATAAAGCATGTTAATGCAGGCATAAAAATGCACACAAGTGTGAATGGGCCTTAAAGGAATGTACAGGGATTGTAAACTTCTTGTATATCATGCATATAACTGCTTTCTGTTTTACCTATATTCATAGAGCAGAATAAAAGCAACATGTGTGTTCTGCATAACCAAGATTCTTGCAAGTGCTGTAAGTCATAAAGTCATGTGCTTTGAACGAAGAGACAGTATACGGTAGACAAGTTCAAAGGCAGATCTCTAATTACAGCAGCAGGCATGTTCTACCTCTGCCCAAATTCTTATCATGCATATCCTTGCACTGAGATTCTCAACAAGTCCCAGCTGCTGTTACCTAGTATAACACCACCTTACTAAGCATCCAGTACGGTCCCATAAAAAGCAGTGTAGTCACTACTCAGCTGTTGGAAGACATCAACACCTAGACTTGATATCAAAGTCTAACTGAAAGGACTTATGGACTACGTGAAGAAATGGAAGCTGGATAGGAAAGAAGCTTTATTCCATTTTAGAAAGCATTGTCTGCTATACAAACAGTATGCTAAAATACATACACTAGAAAATGTGATATTTTCGTTCCTGACCACAGAGCATGATTAACATCCCAACATATCATGTACACATGGCAGTAAGATGAGTAAGAAAGTCAGGGTGCATCATATAATCTTTTTGCATGAATTATATGTTCCCAACATGAGTTCTCATTGCAAAGTACTGATGGAGAACTGAAGACTGCTTTAATACCTAAATCAGTCAGGGGACAACCATACCATGCAAACAATATGCTGTTTTAGGGAAGTACTGTACAAAGCTAGGGGCATAGCAAAAAGTTAAAAAAGACACGGTCATCACCTTAAAAAAATGAAGATAAAGGTCACAGAAAAATCAAGTATTTTAAATGCTCACTTCAGGATTTTTCCTCTCCATAAACAATTTTTTATTTACTTGAAATGTGCCCTTGAACTTGCTAAGGAATTCAACTGCACTGGAAGGGGTCAATTCCTTAGCACAGCCACGGTTCCCCTTCACTCCTGCCTCATAACAGCCCTCTCCTCTTCTGGGAGTGTTTTATTACTGTCTGTGCTGGCCCAGTTCCTAAACCCCTTCCCACACTGCCCTACAAAAGCCTTTTATGTAGCTGCCAGGGAGGAACAGACAGGAAAACAAAACAAAAGAGAGTGCCACTTATGTGAAAGCTCAGACTGCAAAGGCAAATGTTGTTGATATGGCCTGGTGTAAGAGTCACCTTAATCATTACGGTCTTACAGACAAAAACTGCTAGATATTATGCTGATAATACACTAATTGTGTAGCTGAGATCTTTGACCTAGAAAAAAGCAACAAATATGCTAGCTGAGACACCACCTATGTTATCATACCACCAATAAAGCACAACATCCCTAATGTCATGTGTATGTAGTTTCCAGGCCTGTGGGGTGTTTTGGGGTTCTTATACTCCTCTATCGTCTTCTATACCAGACCTTCTTAAACTGTGGGTCGCGACCCCATGTGGGATCGCGCAAGTGAGTGGGTGGGTCGCAATTGAAATTCCGCAGCCATCAGAGGGTTTCAGCAGGTACTTGAGTGAGGGGCCATGCAGCCTGGAATGTCCGGGCTCTAAGAAAGTTTTGTTTATTTGTTATAGTAATGTGTGTCGTTTACTGTGTGTACTGCATGCCCCCCCCCCCTGCCCTTGGTAGCTACCTAGCTGAGTACGTGCAGGAAGGTTTCTGTTTAGGGGGCGGAGCTTCTATTCACACGGCAGAAGCTTCAAGGCTGGAGCGGAGGCGCTGGAGTGTGAAAGGTAAGTTTTCCAGCAGACATTCCAGGGGGTTGGTGATAGATAGACAGACTGACCAACATTGGGGGAGGCAGAGACTCACACCTAACTATGTTGTGTGGGGGTGCAGAGGAGAGAGTCACACGACCTATGCTGGGGAGGGGGAGGCAAAGTGTGTGTGTGTAGATGCTGCTCTGCTCTAAAATCTTCACTGTTACGTGTGTGTGTGTGTGTGTGTTGCTCTAAAATCTTCACTGTTACGTGTGTGTGTGGATGCTGCTCTAAAATCTTCACTGTTACGTGTGTGTGTGTGTGTGGATGCTGCTCTAAAATCTTCACTGTTACGTGTGTGTGTGTGTGTGTGTGGATGCTGCTCTAAAATCTTCACTGTTAGGTGTGTGTGTGTGTGTGTTGCTCTAAAATCTTCACTGTTACGTGTGTGTGTGGATGCTGCTCTAAAATCTTCACTGTTACGTGTTTGTGTGTGTGTGTGTATGCTGCTCTAAAATCTTCACTGTTACGTGTGTGTGTGTGTAGATGCTGCTCTAAAATCTTCACTGCTACGTGTGTGTGTGTGTGTGTGTGTGTGTGTGGATGCTGCTCTAAAATCTTCACTGTTATGTGTGTGTGTGTGTTAGGGTTGCCACCTTTTCTTCAAGTGAAACCCGAACACTCTAGCGCCGCACGCGGCAAATTTTATTTTTTTAATATAGAGGAGAGGCAGCCAGGAGAGGGAGTGATGAGACCAGCTAGAGAGGACTACAAATCCCAGCAATACATTACGAAAATGCTGCATGCTCTATTTTTTTGCGTTTGCAAGCAATGTTTTGCCACCCGTCCAATCGCACTGTGGGCAGGGGGGCTTGGCTGCTGTGTCACTGACTTCAATGCACTGCCACATCCTCTCCCGCCCCAGAACGCAGGGGGACGTTTTAGTGAGCGATTGTGGTGCGTTCCAGCAGCTACCGCTCTGGAACGCACCGCAATTGGTGTAAACAAGCCCTAAGTAAAACACACACAAGCTTATTATAAAAAGTATATACACTATTAATCACAATTTCTCTAATCATCCCACTGCCCACACAAATGCTGGATTTCTCCCACATGCAGTGCAGGAACACAATTTTCCAGTGAGGTGCCACTACACTTTTTTTTTTTCTCTAAGGGCCCGTTCACACCAACTGCGGTGCGTTCCAGAGCGGTAGCTGCTGGAATGCACAGCAATTGCACACTAAACTCCCCCCTTCGTTCTGGGGCAGGAGGGTGCACAGTGCGATTGGATGGGTAACAAAACATTGCCTGTGTTCCGGTCCAGTGCCAACACAAAAAAATGCTGCTTGCTTTGGCACTGGACTGGAAAGCAGGCAATGTTTTGCCACCCGTCCGATCGCACTGGGGGGAGCATGGCTGCGGTGCCATTCACTTCAATGCACTGCCCCCTCCCGTCCTAGAAAGAAGGGGGGAGTTTAGTGTGCGCCGTTGATGTGAACAAGCCCTAAGACACCACACAGCCCCCGTCTTAGCTGACTGTCCGCATTACCTGGAAGTGCTGGCGGTTGTAAGCTGCAGAGAATCAGCAGTAAATCAGGGAGGAGATGAGTTTAACACCGGGGGGAGGGGAATACTGTGAACTCTGTGAGTGTTAATAATTATATGGAAGTTTTATACTTTTATTTTCTTTAAAAAATGAAACATAAAAATATATATCCCCCTTCGTTCTGGGGTGGGAGGGGCCGTGGTGGTGCATTGAAGTCAATTGGCGTGAATGGGCCCTTAAGGGCTAGTCCTCAGTGCGTTCCGGCCCAATTGCGGCCAGCTCAATTTGTTGTGGGGCGTGGCAGTGAAGGGAATGGCACCGCAGCCACACCCTCCGGCCACAATGGGCCGCACGGAAACGCAAGGCACATCAATGCCTGAGGTCCGGTCAGTAAAAAGGCTGCAAGCACAATTTTTTTCTGACCGGACCAGACCGAAATGCAGGCATTGATGTGCCATGCGTTCCCATGCGTCCGATCGCATTGTGGCCAGAGGGCATGGCTGAGGTGCCATTCACTTCACCGCCACACCACGCCCCATCCCGCCCCACAACAAATGAGCCGGCCGCAATGCGATCCAGTGTGTTCCGGCCACAACGCACTGATGATCATGTGAACTAGCCCTAAATGTAGGCACTATGCCAGCAGTGGCGAACCTATGGCACGCGTGCCAGAGTGGGCACGTGGGGCCCCCTCTGCTAGCACACGAGCCCAGGTCCGCATTACCAAAGGGACGCAGAGATAGCGGTCCCAGTCCAATTAATATTGTTATACAGTAGTTCCCTCCCCCGCTGAACTGACAGCAGAAGAGAGGGGACTATTTTACCATTTTCAGCTGCCGCGGAGGAGCACGGAGAGCTGCGGCAGCCGACAATTAAATATTCAAAGCCTGTATTCATGAATACAAAGCCTGCCGTGATTGGCTAAAGCCCAAAACCTATATTTTTCACACAAAAAGTGGGGGGTCGTCTCATACGCTGTCAAATACGGTAATAACTAATAGTCATTTCTGTCCCGGCTGCAGTATTAATCTACCCCAAGGATAATTTATTATTGCTGCGGGTAAGGGGGTGATTATTATTGCTGCATGGGGTTTTTTTATTAACTCCTGCCTAAAAACAATTCTCCCCCAGGCAGCGAAAATTATACAGCAATGCAGAAATAGCCCCACAGAGAGCCAATATAAACCACCTGAAAGCCCTTATAGACCACCCGAGAGCCACACTGCCCCCGAGAGCCTGCACAGCCCCCCAGAGAGCCCAAACAGACCACCTGAGAGCCCACCTGAAAACCCTTATAGCCCCCCAGAGAGCCGCACAGCCCCCCAGAGAGCCACACAGCCCCCCAGAGAGCCCATACATACCACCAGAGGGACCACAGAGCCCACCCAAAAACCATAATAGACCGTCTGAAAGCTGCACAGCTCCCCTGAGAGCCTGTACAGACCACCAGAAACCCCACAGAGCCCACTTGAGAGCCGCACAGCCCCAAGAGCCTGTACAGACCACCTCAGAACCGCAGAGCCCCCCTGAGAGTATTCAGGTCTAATTGAAGGGTTGGCAGTTCCTTGGACGAAAAGGGGTCACAAGTGGAAAAAGTTTAAGAAGGCCTGTTCTATACTCTATACTAGTAAGGGCTAGTTCACACCATCTTCAGTGCGTTTCGGCCCGATTGTGCGCACTACTTTTTCTGACCGCACCAGACCGGAACGCAGGCAATAATGTGCCACGCTTCCTATGCGGCCGATCGCATTGCGGCCGGAGAGTGTGGCTGCGGTGCTATTGAGTTCAATGGACCGCCACTCTCCTTCCTGCCCCCAAACAAGGTGAGCCGGCCATAATGTGATCCAGTGTGTTCCGGCCACACACTGAAGATGGTGTGAACTAGCCCTAAGTATTCTGAAATAATTGTGCCTGCCCTGCTTGAGCCACTAAGGCCGAGCAAAGACTGCACAGCAGAAAAAGGCTTAATTTTAAAGCACATGACCATTTCTACAATTCTGCTGGTTCACATAAAACTGGACAATGCTATTCATTGGGCATGGTGTCAGATTCCTTGCATCACCTTTCAACATATCATGGAGTCAATGCCAAGAGGAATCGCCACAGTATTGAAGGCAAAAGATGGTCCAACGAAGTACTAATGGAGTGGTTATAATAATCTGGCCACTCAGTGTGAGTATATATAGATAGAGCTATCTATCTATCTATCTATCTATCTATATATAGATATATATCGATCTATAGATATCCATAGATATCTATACATCTATATATATATATCTATTGAGCTGACGTGTGACAGTGTCATTGTCAAACGGCGGCTCGAACTATGAGGATGAGTGATTTTCACTCACCTCACAGTTCTCCTTTTAGTGCTAATTTTGTCTAGGGAGCTACAATAACAGAGCTGTACTCACCCGTACAACATTTCCAGCTGGCTGTTAGATTGGCCCCTTTAGCCTCACTTCTCCACTCCTGCAGTCTCAGATCCAGTGAGTCATCATGTCCAATACAATGTAGAGGACGCCGATGGGCATTCCATCGCTGGAGTGGAAGAAGAGACAGGCTGCAGGGACTGGTCTAAGAGCCAGCTGAGATCGTTGGTTAAGTGAGCATAACTCTGTTATTTTAGCTCCCTGGAAAAAAAGGCATAGCCCCACTGCATGGGTTAAGCTTTGCTTGCCTGAAGTTCTTCTTTATTGTTATTATTAAATTGCTAGCATAACACATACTCATTACTGACTGGAAATAGACTGGACCCGGGAGATCAGCAGATTAGGTGTAAACTAGCCTAGTCTACAACCATCCTCCGAGCCACGTTTAGATTTGACAGCATTGTGGGTAATTTATTAGCATTTTGCCTTAAGTAGGTTATACACTGTGTGGATTTCATCAAGAACCGGACAAAATTCACACAGTGAGTGCCACTGTCGGCACCCTTCTGCCCAGCATCCCTCGGTCAGCTGATCAAAGAAGCAGGTTAGAAAATCTTCAACCAAATGGAGCTTGCAGCCAATCTGCTTAAAGCTCAGTACAGGTATTCTGACAGCGGCTGGTGGCAGGAGACTCTTCCATCCATACTTGTAAGCCTTGATCGAGGAATCTGTTACATTTTCTTTGTTCAGCCCGCAGGTTGAATGAAGAAAACATAACCATGTATACCCAGCTTTACAGCTTTGAATCCTGGATTCATATTCAACCAGGCAAACATGGGGTTTTTTGCATTCTCCTTGTTTTTTTAATAGGTTTCCTCTTGGGATCTAATTTCCTCTTGCAACTCAAAAACATAGTGCTTAAAGTAGATGTAAACCTTTACTTAATGACACTTTGCAGTTTTTGCAAAAGCACCATGCAACAAAAACAACTGCAATTTTCTTAATAAAATTCTTCTTTTCACCTTTGCGGCTAAAATGCTGCAGCCTTCTTATAGCCACTTCTTCTCTACATGCATACACTTCTGCAACTGCTTCACATCTTTGTTCAGGACAAGTTTCCTAATGGTGACAAAAGTGGACCATGTCTGAGTAATGTTTCCTCCTTCCTAAATGTGTGCATCAAAAATGGTCTCCAGTTGAAAGACATTTCAGTGAGCTTTTATTTGCTCAACTGTGTACCCATTTTCCCTTCCTTCAAAAATAAGGTTTTAAGATCAGATTATATTTGGGAAAGTGTGAGGACATGTAGGAGGGGATCATGTGGGAGTAACCAATGGTTCATAATGGCTTTTTATACAATTAGCAAGCAATTAAGTATCCAGTCCACTGTTGATCCATTCGTATGAGTGAGAGGTGTCCAGTAGCTAAAGATGCCCAAGAAATGCCCAAGGAAGGGCTTTCATTAATTTAATTCATATCATTTTTTTGAAGAAACAAATAATTTATCACAAAGGGATAAAATAGTTGGATATTCCCAAAGGCAATGTTTCAGTGCAGCTTCTCATGGGATACATTTGGGGCAACTTTGATGGTATTGGTCTTAAGATTTTATTTTTTCAAAGAGAGTGAAAACAGGCCTTATGCATAATGTTGAACTGGGTCTCTCTCCAAACCTCTACAAATTGCTGTATCATAGCATCCATAATATTCAACTTCCAAAAAGGTCTATGTTCCTTAGTTTGGTGTTTCCAATAGTGAATGGCTTTAGTGCGAAATAAAAAGTGGTCCTTGGTAAACAGTATTTAAGTACAAAGATCCACAAATGATAGGGGTGTGAAGATGTCCAGGCGGGAAAAGTCCCTAATTTGGTGGATTCCTTTTTGCCTGTGGATTTTTACCTAGTGTTCCTGACCTTGGGGGAATTGGGGGATTGTCTTGTAGAGGTAGATACCTAGAAATTAGTTTAAATCTCTTTCTTGATTCTCTCAATGCCAAATTATATTTCTGAGTAAGATATTATTTTTGAGAGGAAGGAACTAATTAGTTTGCAGTTAGAGTAGGAGCACAATTTGGTGGCCCTGTCAAATGCCTGGCACCATATTGTAAGCTTGTATATTTGGAAAAGCTTATTCTCCCACCATTTTATGGTATCAGGAATTTACACAAGGAGGTGCAGTATTGTTTGAAGTAGATATAACAGTCTGGAAAAGCCTACAATTTTCAGTAGGTTTATTGTGCCCAATAAAGATAAAGGAGGATCGAGCCAAATTGTAAATGCGTTAAAATTTTTAGTAAAAAGGGTTTTATTATTTTGAGCTGTCATCTCATGACTATGTAGTTTTACTACGTTAACATGTATATACTATTTAAACAGACCCTTGAAAAATGTACTACTTTCTTTTGCCATTCTCATTAACATTTTTGATTGCAAAGATATATTTAAAGTGCAGAAAGAGGAACAACATTATCTGTAAAAGCAAACCTTTCCAAGGCCAAAAAGCTTATATTCCTGTCATCTATTCTAGGAAATGCTGTTCTCCAGAACACATTAAGTAAAATAAATCTTCACTTGGTGAAGCTGGAATAAAAATTAGTGTGCAGAAAGCAAGTTCCAGAGGAGCATATTAAAAAACCTACTGCAGTTTGTGGAATGCAGAAGAAAAATAATAGTGAATTTATTTGCAATGCAGTATTTTAATAAAATGATATTGTTTTATTATTAGTAGTTTTATACTTTTGAGCAGGGTGCTCATTTTTAATGTACTAGTAGTTATGGATTTTCACTGGCAGAAATTAATTTCAAGCTGGCAGACCATAATAATAAACATATTTGTGAATTCTTATCCCTGGTGTTTCTTGCACTCAGAGAAAATAAAGCTGATATAAATGTGATATGTGCCTGCAATATGGGCCGATATAACTATATTTTAATTAACCTATGATAATTACATTGAGAAATGGAGCAGTGAATTGTAGTTAATGTCTGTGTCTCAACTGTAAGATTCTGTTTCTTCCTGGATCATTACCTATAATATGCATTGCTATTTGGCTAGTAGAGGTCATTCAGTTTTAAAGTGTTGTGCATCTAGGAAGCAAGGGAGTGAATAATATTCATTTTTTAGTTTGTCCATTCATTACCCTTAAAAATATTACAAAGGAGTACCTAAAAGTACAGACAAAACAACAAAAAACACAAACACAGTTGAAATACACCATTTACCTGCCAAATATTATGCAATTGTATTCAGTATATTTTGTTATCCAGATATCTCTGACAGACAGCACAGCCAATTTTGGATATGCCTGTAGAGTACACTGCAAGCAAAACAGTCTAGTTCAGGACCTACACCAGCCTTTAGTTGGAAGAACAAAAGAGCAGCGGTACATTGATGAGGTCATTCCTCTGCACTCCCTTACTGTTAAGCATGTTTACAGGGTTACTTTAATGAAGTAAAGCCACAACTAGCACTGAGTGCTCCTGTGTATTAGATTAAAGGATGATAATATTAAAATAGATTTGAGTATGTGTGATAGCTGTATGTAAAACTATATACAATGACTTTAAATAATGCATTACTTTTTATATCTGTGTGACGTTCAGCTTAAAAGCTACTTCACACCTAAATCAAACCTTAAAGAAAAAAGAAAATACAGAGATGGGGAAAAAAAACAAACTACTCTTGCAGTCTGGGGGATCTTTAGTTACCCTTTATTTACTCTATTTGTGCAACTACAAAAGTTGCTTAACTTCAGTCACATCATTATTTAATTACCCATTTTTTTAAAACATCAAAGAATAATCAGTGACATTAGGACTTATACCTGTTATTTGAATAGAGGGATGCAGGCATAAGTGTAACTCACATCACAAACAGTACAAACATTCCTCTTTTCAGTAAAATTGGAGTGAGTACTACTATGTGATCCATCACCATTTTGACCTTTTGAGTCACACAAATAAAGCCTTCCATTGATCCTTCTCTAGGGCCTATTATGGATACATTTTTGGTTACTTTTCTGTAAGCTATCCAAGCTCCATACGTTTTGAACAATGTCCAAACTCTAAAACCTTTGTGAAAAGACTTCTTGGGTTATCCTGTTCTTTGTATTCCCCTGCACATGTGAATAGTTACATTCATTTTGTTTTCGTATGCATTTTTTATCATCAATTTTAGGGCCGGTGCACGCCTAAGTGATTTATCTCATGGTTTGAGTGGCGCGAAACCGCGCAAAAAACGGACTCGCATTGAAGTCAATGTAGGCTGCTTACAACTTTGCGGTTTGTCGAGCAAACAAAATCGCCTGTCGTGTGAAAAGGTGCAAGAGCTATTTTTGGGCGGTTGTCGCACTGTTTGGGTCCCATAGACATCTCTATGCATTGAAAAACGTGCGACAACCGCACGGTTTACAATGAACAGTTGCACAATAAAAAATGTATGAAAACAACACGGCATCTGAATCACATAGGTGTGAACCTAGCCTAAGGAAAGACAAAAAAATAATAAGCACACAACATTTTACATATGCAAACAATCTTTAATCTGCTTCATGCTAAGAACATGTCCTATATCACTGGAAGTCCTTCTCCTAGTTAGCAATATAAGATACATAAAGGTAATCAGTGGGTTGAAATATGTTTGTGGTTGCAATAGTAAACACAACACTGTTTTTACCGTTTATTAAAAACCAATATTTATGTACTTTTTTATTGTCTATAAGCCATTGGGTACATTTTTCTTTGCTCAAGACAGAATAAGAAGTGAAAAGTTTTTTTCCACAATCACTTCTCACTGACTCAGTGACAATTTAATATTTTAGATTTTCCCTTCACTTTCAATCCCGGTGACAATGGTCACAGGGCATACAGGGTGACTCTCCCAATTGGGAACACAGACTTTCCCTACTTTATCTAGAACAAAGAACATGGCTTTAGATACACTTTAATGCTCAGCCTCTTTGCCTAAAGCTACCAGACACCTACACGCCTTTTTTTCCTTACTTCCACCTTACATTACTCTTCAGCTCAGTCCAGTCTTTTTTAACCTTATTAACATGAATCAACCCCTTGAAATAACACTTGGGTCTCAGGGAGCCCGTTAAACATGATTATATCTACAGCTCACAAGACATTGGTGTAAACAGTAAGTTGTAGATCTACAAATAAATAAAATTTGAAACCAAAGGCTGCACTATATAACAATGAAACAATGTTATTTTTAGTAATTATATTGAAATAGAAACAAACTGCAGTGCTCCATAAATACAATTTTTATATAGCGCTGACAATATATGCAGCACTTTATATACTGTACATTGACATTAGTCCTTGCCCTCAAGATGCTTACAATACAAGGTCCCCAGAAAACTTGTATAGACACACACATACTAGGGCCAACATAGACAGGAGCCAAACAACCATGTCTTTGGAATATGCAAGGAAAGTAAGAGTACAGAGAGGAAACCAACACAATCACAGTGAGAACATCCAAACTCTATGCAGATAGTGTCCTGGTTGAGATATGAACCAAGGACACCACTGCTGCAAAGAAGCAGTGCTAACCACCAAGCCACTGTGCTGATCAATAGTAAGCCACTGAGCTTTCCTTTTGGCAGTCAGTCGAAAAGTGACACCTTGCATTGGTCCATTCTGATCTCCTTTCACTCCCACCTCCTTTTTTCTATCATGATTTTTCCACTACCCTCTTCTCCCTTCCTTTCCTTCCCTCATTTCTTCCACCCTCCCTCCTCTTTCCAACCTCTTTTGGATTTTATCCTTCCAGTTTCTGAACCATTTACAGATATTTTGTTTACGTTTTTTTACAAAATTTTAATTTTTTTAATTATCTATGATAATTAAGCAAATATGGAAAAGGGTATTGGAAAAGGTTTACAAATATGACAATTTGTGAAATATCAAACAAATGCATAAATTCAAAGTTGGCAATGTAAATAGACGAGAGATTGCAATAAATGTTATTTTCTTTAATTTGGGAGGGGCTATATGGATACAATAAAACATATTTTGGTAATGATTGGAAATATATAACTGATAACAATGAGAGGTTAATATAACTTAAATAATAATAACTATGGGGAGTGTATTAATATCTTTTCCTCCCCATGTCCTCTTGCTCTACTATTAAGTCTCAGAAAGGGGTGAAACATTTCAGAGGGAGAATCCTGGGTGCAGTGTCTGTGCTCGTGCTTAACAAAAAAGTTGATTGGTCTGTGGTTCCAAAACTTTGATGATATTTTTCAAAGTATAATATTAGTTTTAGGACTCATTCACACTGCCATATGCACGTACACGTGTATTTTTCCATATGCAAATAAATGGCTCCATGCACATAGCTGTGGATGGAGCCGTATATTTGCGCTGCATAAAGATGCAGAAAAATAGACCCGAGATGCGCATGGGCTCCGTATTTCTGCGTATTTTACGTGCATATGTGTGTGTACGTGCCCATACGCACATATGCACATATAGTGCAATGAAAATTCTATTAAGAGTGATGCATTCGGGGATTGCATATAGTGCTCACATACAAGCGCGTACACGCGTGCATATACGCTTGTATATGTAATATACCATTTTTATCTTGCGTTGTGTGTGCATGAGGCCTTACACTAACCGGATGATAAAATAGAGGGTACCAACATAAGCTGTTTTTTTTACAGATCTGCAAATCTAAACCTTTTTTTTTAAGTTATGCAAATGTTGTTATCAGCTCAACACAGTTTTGTCTTTAATATTTTGAAGGAATTTGAGAGATTAGTAGTATTAAACATTATTAGTTCAGGTGCGATAACGGATTCCTGTGTCAGGAATTTTCATTTTCCTGCAGCAGGAATCCCTAATCTGCCATTTACATGCAACAGCTGTCACCCATTCAAGTTAATGATCAGGTGACAGCCGCTACATGTAAACGCTTCATGTATGTGTTATGACTACATGCAGTTAGAAAACAATCACTATCCTTGGACACATCAATCATACATCCACAGATATTGATTGATTCCTAACCACATGCAATTGTATCACATATGATTGCATGCGGTGTGCCGGCATTTACATGCAGCGGCTGTCACCTGATCATTAACTTGAATGGGTTACAGCTGCTGATGGTAAACACCAGAGTAAGGATTCCTAATGCAGGGAAATGCAAATTCCTTATGCAGGAATCCGTAATCGCACCTAAACTTACAGGTGTGAATGGCACCCTTATGTGTATGTATTAGTGTCTGTATTTCTGGTTGTGGGGTGTGTGTGTGCATATTTCTATACGTGTGTATTTCTGTGTGTATTTCAAGTGAATTGAGTTTGAGACCCCTATTTCAAGGGCTTGTTCACTCCTATAGGAGTGATGTGCATTTTTCAGCAATTGGACAATTTCAGTCACTGCAAGGGCACATAGAAAACAATTGTTTTCTATAAGCGCCATTCACACTGCAATGAGGGTGTGATGTTCGGTGTGGTGCAGCAATGTTTCACAGCACACTGTGTCACACCACAGGTGATTTCAGGCCAGCACACCACACTGTTGGGGAGAGACCTGAATAGAGTGTACACTACAAATAAAGTTAAAAGAAAGAAAAAAGTAAACTGTGTGATATGTTGAGACAGCACATCACACCACCAACTCACCAGACCTCATACCCTACAATTGACCACACAGCAAAACTGGGCATTTTAGCATGTGGGTTTGTGTGAACAAACGCAAACTCTTAAATCACTACTCTGACTTGTCAGCACAAGGATTGGTTATTCTTGTTTTTTATTAACAAAATCATGTATATGAAGTGCTCCACTTGTTCCAGACATATAAAAATAAAAGAGAGCAGCCCTGTGTATGGTATGTATAAAGATAAAGCAGTCTCCACTCAGCACAAAACTAGTTCATTAGACTTTATGCTTTATAAAGCAGAGCGATATATACTGCGGCAAGCCAAATCACCACGGTTAGCAGCATGCTCATTACCAATACCTTTTACCACTTATTTCTCCAAACCATACATTTAATGGACAGTACTTTCCTGTATTGCATCTTATTACTGTTGTTCCATATATTTTGCCATATAGTTGTATGCACTCATCATTTGACATGTTTTTATTTGTATTATCTATACTAATCTATACTGTATAGCACCCTCTATAGCACCAAGGAAGATATAAGTTTACAGGCATAGCTGAAGGCACCTCAGGGTTCTGTGTTTACCATGCTTGGCCTTTGCCAGTGTAGGGTTAGCTTATGCATAGCTCTGAAATTTCCGCACTTGGAAAGACTGTGCCTCATTTGGAACACAATTCCCTTGTTACTCTTTCTTCCACACGTGTCTCTCTTTTTACTCAGCTGTAGTGATCTTTTTAAATATATACAACTTCCAAAGTTGTTTATATTGGACTAAACTTTTAAACCATCCTTCAGATTATTTAATTTGTTATATTATGTACTAATAAAGAAAATATGTGATGAAAAAAACCCTAATTTAACATTGTCTTGAATTGTATTGTGATTGTAATGGCTTCCTTATATTGTAAAGGTCTGGACAAACTGTGCTATAGAAATCCTGAATAATAACAATAATATTTTTCACTTTCATTTAATCATGGTTTGCAGAATTGGGGGATATAGCAAGCAATACCCCTTGCCTAAATAATGTGTGCTAAAAGGTGTCCCTATCTCCCACATCAAAAGTTTAGGAAGTATGGATTATGCCACTAATGGCCACTGCAAAAGGAAAGACAAAGTGGCCTACAAAATGAACCACTACACAAATATCTGTAAAAAAAATAAGTCAAGGTAACTGGACTTGCTGTATTTTTCTTGAAATGTTTTTCAAGAAAAATACAGCAAGTCCAGTTGCCTTGACTTATTTTTTTTACAGATATACCATGACCTGGATGAATGAGAACCTTCACAGACACACTATACATAACTACAAATATACCAACAACTACAGTATATAGCATTAGGGTCTACCTAAATAATCCTATCAGGTAGACACTTGGTTATTAAAAAGATTGCATGCAAACAAAGTAACATTCTTACCTGATATGGGCCCATTTAGGGAGGTAGTCTTGCTTTCATCAGCCACTAAAAAGAAAAAAAAGTATATACATATGTACATATATATCAATCTCTCTCTCTTGCGCTCTCTCTATATAGATCTCAATACTCAGTGTCACATTCACACATCTTAAAATATCTCATCCTTAAAGCTTACAAGCATAAAGCGTATACTGTATTTGTGTCAAATAGTAATTACTGCTTGCACGTTTAAATCCCTTTTTACATAAACACATCGACACCTTGAGGCAGTCTGTACATGAAATAGCGCAAGATGTGGAAAGTCTGACTAACTCTAAATGCAGAATAAAACAGCTTTTTGTGCTTTTGCAGTCTACCATTTGTTGGAAATTGGAAGATATTCTGCAAGGACATGTGCTGATTTTCACATAAATCATGGCAAGATCTTTGTAGGTTTATTTCATGAAAGGACAGCGGTGGGTTTTTCTGCAATTGCTGTGGCTCTAAGCCATGTATAAGAGTTCTTTAAAGCATGAAAATAAGTCAGGCAAGGCATATCAATACGTCACAGTCACTGAACCATAATCCACAGTCTTCAATCTGGACATGCTGCTCCTATTATTTATAGGCACAGCTAAAAGTTTGACACTGGTGCACTTGGACCAGCCATGGCCATGTAGTAAAACAATATTAATTCTGGAAAGCAGTATTAGCATGTCTAAGCGAGAACTTTGAACAACGTCATGTCTCCTGTAAATCAGACTTTCGTCAGTATGGCAAAAATGGAGATGCTGTAGTAAACCCAAACTGCTGCAAACAAAACTTAGGGACATGACAATCTAAAGACTGATTGCTGGGGAATAGTGAAACAGTGCAAAAAACTGCTACATTCAAACAATAATAGTTAACATTACACAATATCTGTGATACTTTTATAATATAGATTATGGAACAGCAAAGCAACATTGAAGGGGAAGTGCCAGCATATGTCCTACCTTTTTCAGTTAAAGGATATCTGAATCAAAAAAACTAAAATTTAATATAATGCAGCATACCAATTCTTAGATGTGGCAGATGCATTCATTTTATTTTTCCCCCTTTCTTTTTATCTGGTAACCCTGCAAATACCACACTTCCTGTCCTACAGTGACAATATTATATCACGTTACTATATCAATTAGGAGCAGCACTTTCAACCTAGGCTGCTCTTCAGATTTGGACTGCAAAACTCCCCTTCTCATCTCCATTATATAGGGAGGATGGATTTCGTAGTTCACAGAAGACAGCTGGAAAGGCTGATACAATGGTTTGATATTTCAGTTTAGTACACAAGACGTTCCAGTGACACTGGATTTCTGTCAGGTTATATAGACTTTTTTTTTTTACGTGCAG
>NW_017308673.1:24905-27226 GCF_000935625.1 Nanorana parkeri
TATATATATATATATATATATATATATATATATATATATATCATTTTTGCTTTTGGTTTGAGACATGCTTTAAAGTGACACCAAACTCAAGAGTTAAACCTTAAAAATAACTTCAAGTACCTTAAATATTAACAACAATGTATCTTACTTTGGCTGTAGATCCTCAAATCATCTCTGAATTGGAGCCGACACTGTCCTTCCTTCTAGAGGGTGGCTATTTTGTTCCTCATGATCACTGTGTTGTAACATAGCCACCACTCCAAGCTTACTCCCATGATAGACTATAAGGTCAATACAAATTGGTAAAGTATACATGAAATTGTAGTCCATTACGGGAGCAAGCTTGGAGCAGTGACTACTTTACAACTTTACAACACACAGAGGGACCACAGGGAACAAAAGTAGCCACCCTCCAGAAGGAAGAACAGTGTCAGCACCAATTCAGAGATGATTTGAGGATCTACAGTCGAGTGATGCACAAATAAGATACATATTTGTCAAAAGTTAGGGTAATTGAATGTGTTTTTAAGATTTAACTCCTGAGTTTAGTGTCACTTTAAGGCTCATATCCAGTGCTATTTGTATGAATGCAATTTTAAACATTTTTTTATACAGTTTAGATTCCTTAACCTAGACATAAAGCAGAAAAAGAAGCGCTACAACCTTTTGAGAAAACTTGATTTACAGTGTGATATACATGAATAATATGGAAACCTGAGTTAACCCACTGTTTGGTGGAGCCTGCAGGTGAAGAGGGACTGTTTGGAACCTGGAGGGAAAAGCTGAAAAGGGGGGGGGGCGTTATTCTACCTTGGAGTGCCGGTGTCCATAATTTATTTTACAGCGCGTAGGAACGCGCTGCAAAACGCCCTACGCCCAAGGAAGTACAGGAGCTTCTTTGGGGCATATTTGCCGTGCGTATCCATTAGGATACAGCCGGATAGCCCTCGTAAACGAGCATTTGTCGCCCGTTTCTTTTACCGCAAATCGCTGTAAAAACGTGTGGCACGAAACACGCGGCGAACGCGCATATTCCGTACGCCTAGGAGTGAACCCAGCCTAAAAGGGAATGCCAGTGATGGTCAGTGCGGAGCTGAAGGCTCAAAGGTCGTCTTGACAAGTGAGAGGGGCTGTAAGGGGCTAAGCGTTTCGAGACGGGTGCCTCTTTTTCAAGCCAGAGGAGAAATGTGACCTTTGAGCCTCCAGCTCCGCACTGACCATCACCGGCATTCCCTTATACCGCTGACTGACAGTTGACACCGCAGCAGAGCGGCTTCTCTCCCACGCAGTCGCAAAAGGCTCAGCCTGGCCAGCTGAGTCTTTATAGCACTGTACCGCTTGATCCATCGACCAACATGTTTGGAGCTGCAACAGACTCACCAAACAGTGAGTTAACTCAGGTTTCCATATTATTCATGCATATCACACTGTAAATCAAGTTTTCTCAAAAGGTTGTAGCGCTTCTTTTTCTGCTTTTTGTTCACTGTATGCACAGGGTCCCTCTCTCTGTTTGAGAAGCTAGCACACCTATTGCCACCATTTGTATTTAAACACCTATCCTATTTCACAGTTGTGCGCTCACCATACATTTTTGTTGTTTTGTACTTAACCTACACATGAAGGATGCCCATTTCTTTTCTAATGTTTAAACAAAGCTATTTCTATTTCTGTTCAAAAGTGTACTTAACAAAGCTCAACAAATACATTCAGTATTATCACAAAAGCAAAGCTAATGCACATTATACACAATGCATCTCTCTTATGATTTACCAATATAAAAGACCCCAAAGTGTATAAAACAGGATTCAGAAAATTTTGTAAATTGGCGGTATTGTAAATGAAGAAAATACAAAACCTACCATACGCCGGAAAGAAAAAAATACTGTTGGATTACCATAAAAAAGTGAAGTATTTTTTTTTTAGCAAATAGTCTTTATTTGAATTTTATGAATAAGAAAAATACAATAAGACATTTTAGTCTGACCCCGTGGGGTGCAGACGGCACTTTGTTACATACAACGTAAAGCAAGAAATAACAGCTAATACTGTGATATCAGTAAAGGTATCAAAATACAATGTTTCCGTGGTATAACAATGCATTTAAGAGAAATGCAGACCTAATGCATAACATCGTTTCGTTTCCAAACAAGCTAGAGAACAACTAAGCATCACAATCACCTGGTTGCAACGTAGGTTCGCCTGAACCTGTTGGATTATTGATGAGACTATATAAGTTCAGAGGGAATGAGAATGAGAACGGGTATGGAAAATAGAAGTACTTGGAATGGAGTGGACTGAAATGGAACACAATATAATATAGT
>NW_017308673.1:28270-40786 GCF_000935625.1 Nanorana parkeri
AAGAAAGGTTTGTTACCTGTATTGGGACCATAAATGTTCCAGAGTTCCAGTGCTTGCGTTCCCAGTTGGAGCGTCAGGAAGGACCATCTGCCCGAATCTTCATCCCATCTATGATCAACGACAGTGTGAGGTAAGGATTTGCTGACGAGTGTGATGACCCCCGCCGATCTGCCGGATGCCGGTGCTCCTCTTACAGTGCCTACCCAGGATTGGTGCATACGGGAAATATCTGCCTCTTTGAGGTGTGTTTCTTGTAGAAGTGCTATGTCCACCTTGAGTCTTTTAAGGTGTCGGAGAATCCGCCTACGTTTGTTGGGTGACTTCAGCCCTTTAACGTTCCATGTAACAATATTCAGGGTGGGTCCCATACATGTAGCGGAGCATCAAGTAATGCAGAGGGAAGCAAGAGTAGGTAAAGGTGTGGTGCACATTCGGGTGTCCCAGTGCCCCCGAAGCGACCATGTAGGTCATTCCCTTGAGATGTAGGGCCAATCGGTATTAACGGAGCCACCTTCCGGTGGGATGCAGCAGACCTGCGACGGTCTTTACAGTGCAAAGTCCGTAATAGCTGATGAGGTCTCAGGTGAATGTGAACTCGAGCAGGCAAGAATCTTAGGTCAATAGTGATGACAAATAAAACAACTGATAAACTAAAACAAAAACAAAAAAACATCCAGGAATACAGACTTCCTTTTTTCCTAATGCGAACGGTTGCAGGTTGACTGCAGGAGGGGACAACTGTGTCACCCACAGGGCTAGTCAACAGGAAGAACATTCGAGTAGAAATAGAGGGACATCCCCGCCCCGCTTCACAGATCTGAGTCAAGGATGCATTTCCCGCACTCTTCACCCATAGGTATGGGAGTGGTCAGAAGAGAAGGTAGCAATGTCGAATAGGCCGGGAATGGCATGTATCCGGAGCACCATGTGCATGATAGCACCAGCCAGTAAATTAAAGATATTGCCCCCTTTCAGGCAGTGGTCACTCATGTTCTTTTCTTTCTCGGTGGGCTCTTCATCGGGGAGGAGGAGGACATTTGCGTGCCCCAGGAATCCAGAAATCTCTGGGCCTGGGCGGCGGAGGTAAAGCTCCATGCCTTACCGTCTTCAGTGGAGAAGCGCAATACTGCGGGATATTGAAGAGCAAACTTGATGCGTTTGTGGGCCAACGCCTGGCATACTTCGTGGAATGATTTGCGTGCCTTGGTCGTTGCAGCCGAGTAGTCTGCGAATAGAAGTAAGCGAAGGCCATCCACCACCAGATTGCGTTGCGTGCGGTATGCTTGGAATACGGACTGCTTATCGTAGTAATCCAGATAACGCACTATAACTGGTCTCGGCTTGTTGTCATCCCTGGGTGGGCCTAATCTGTGCGCCCTTTCCACTTTGCAAAGATCAGGGAGGCCCAACGCCTTAGGTATTATTATGGAGCAGTAATGGCGTAGGTCAATCGGTTTTACTGCTTCTGATACGCCAATAATTCTCAGGTTATTGCGGCGCGATCTGTTTTCTAAGTCCTCCACTTTGTCCTGTAAAGCTTGTAGATGTGTCTTAATGGCGGTGTCATTTCTTTGAGAATCGGCTGCATGATCCTCTAATTCGCCCACCCTCTGTTCCACTGCCTGTATGCGCTGTGACTGGGTCTCTAAGGTGGCATTCAAATTTCCCAAATGAAGCTGCAATGTGTCAGCTATTATAGCCACCATATCTGCCTTCAAGCACTTGGTTACTTCAGTTGCTATATGCTGATAATCCAGTGCTGAGAGCGCCGCTGTAAGCTGCTGTGTCTCACCCTCTGCAGCCTCGTGTGTCTCCTCCTGCTGCATCGTCTCGGGCGCCATGTTGGATGAGGCAGTGTCCTCTGAAGGGAGATTCGTGAGGGATCTGCGTGCCCTCGGCTGGCGATCGAGGAAACGATCCATGGTTGGGTGAGTGGCAGTGTTGGTCTGGCTGTCGGTTGTGGTCGGGTGGTGCCCCGGGATGTAATTAGATCGTGTAACGGGACGGAGCTCGGGGCCGCTCGACTACTGCATTAGGCGCCGGAACCGGAAGTCCAAAGTGAAGTATTTATACATAAATAAATTTATTTGGATCTGCATACTTTTTCTGCCACTGTAGTTTTGTTTTATTACTAAACCTTAAGTATTAACTAGGAGCAATACTTAAGATAAGGTGTGGTTCTAAATGTGAATCACTCAAGAAAGGGTTTTGAGGAAAGGAAAAACATTCTGGGGGGAATTTATCAAAACTGGAGCAGACAAAATTTGGAGCAGATTTGCATTGCAACCAATCAGCTTCTCCGTCTCATTTTCAAATCTTACCTGAGCAAACCAAAGAGAGATGCTGATTGGTCGCCATGGGCAACTGCTCCAGTTTTGATAAATTTCCCTGAGTCTTAGAAATAAAAGGCCACCCACTGTAATTGCAAGATTAGTATGCAGTTACAGAAATGGATTATGAACTAATAGGTCAAAACCTGTCCATGTTGATTCTAATCAATATCTTTATGGCAGTTATAGTCATTAAATTGTTCATTGCACAATTGCATCTCCCATAAACATAACTGCACACTGCATCTGCCATAAAAAACACTTGTCACGCCTCCCCGAGTGGACGGACCTGTGCCGAGTAGTGTTGGCTCAGGGGTGTCGGGGTGGCATTTTTCTAAGATCTGAGGATGATACCATGCTGCTGATTGCCACCAAAGAACCAACTAATGCCTGCAACCCCAAACTGTGAATGTACAATAAGGGGGGGCATACACCAGGCCTGCTATGAGTGCTGTGCTGCCTTTAAAGCGCTTTATCCATTCATATGACTGTACTGTGTCATTCAATGGTGTTTTTGCAAGACATGCAGAATGTATTGTGGAATGTACATTATAAATGCATTCAACTGTCACAGCAATGTACCTGTCATATTGTGGGTAGCTCTGATAATACTCTAACCCCTGAACCATGCATTACTACTGAACCCTGAACTCTGCGTTAAGTACTACTGACCCCTGAGCTCTGCGTTACTTACTACTTAACCCTGCATTACTGACTATTGAGCTCTGAACTCTGTGTTACTCACAATAGATGCCTGAACCCTGTGTGTTACTTACCCCTGAACCGTCCGTTACTTACTCCTGACCCCTGCTCTCTGTGTTATTAAAAACGGGCCTCTGAACTTTGTATTATTTTCGACTGTCCCCTAACTCTGTGTTACTTATTACAGTCCCCTATTTATGACCCTTGTACTCCATGTGTTACCTAGTTATGTCCCCTGTACTCCATGCATTACCTACTCATGACCCCTGTAAGCTATGTGTTACTTGCTCCTGATCTCTTTATTTCATGAGTTAGTTATTCCTGACCCCTGCACTCCATGTGCTACACACACTTGACCACGGCACTCCGTGCAATACAGACTCTTGACCCATAAAGTCTATGTGTTACACACTCCTGATCCCTGTACTGTGGGTTACACATTCTTGACCAATAGTAGTGTAGGCTGAAGGTTTACTTAATCAGTGTTATTTCACTTATTATAGTGCCCAGAGCACTCTCTCTTTATATCTTCAATGTCTGCTTCTTCTTACACAAGTCCGTGACCAACTGTTTTAGAGGATGCTAAAAAGGGTGTGTGGTTTTGTGGGTGTGGCTACAAATATGTTTGGCTTTGTGGGTGTGGTTAAAAGTAGGCATAGTCCTGGTTTTCAATTTGACAATCTGGCAACCTTAGTCTATACTGCTCTACAGGATCTCTCACCCATCCCTAACATGAATGACACAGGACACATTTAAGCAGGGATTTAGTTAAAAACATAAAATTTGGGAGCAGGAAGGTTTTCTTTGAGATCACTAAACCCCAGTCTTTGCAGAGAAGGAGCACATCGGAGAGGTCTTTATATGTGCTTTGTTTCTTGATTATTGTGAGTATTTTAACCTTTTAATAAAGTTTTTTTTAATTGGACATACTGCACTATGAATTTCCCCATTTATTACCTTTGAGCTATTTTTGGTCGCTTACTGGACCTCCTTTATGAGGAGACCTGAAGTGGAGAAGTCGTGGGGCTTTTATATCTGTAAAGAGCCGGAGAAGGTGGTGCTGCCCACAGGGATTGTTGAGAGGCAGACCAACAATTGCATATACCCGAAGTGAGTTTACAAAGGCTATCTGGTGAGTGCGGACCTTTTCTGTTAATAAACATGTAGCACTGAGAAGCACGGAACACTATAACTTTACATATGGACACATGGATTAATTTTTTGAATATCACTATTTATTTTATTTTTAAAGGACATTTATTATGACACTTTACACTTCATAGTTTGTTGTTTTATATGATTAAATTGGTTATAAGACATTTATTTATATAATACACATGCAACTTGTGTACATCACAGGTTTGTACCTTTGCTGAGATTGTATTTTCTTGTAGATATTTATCACGTTATTATACCCCACATTTTGAATGTAGTGGTTTGTGAGAAAACTGCATCAAAAGCAAAACTTTTTAGATTTGTATCACATTTTATATAGATTACTCAATCGAGCACAGTGTAATTTGGATTTCATTTCACAGGTTTTCTTTATTGTAGAAGGGGCATACCTATAATACCTGATTCTCCAATAAAGGATTCTGACCTTCCTTCTTGCAAACTCTGTATATTGTACACTAACTTAGCTCAATGCTGCTGTAAGCACTTACCTTTGATGCCTCTTGATCCGATCAACATCTTCCTTCCACTTCGTCCCGACAGTCCATCCAGTGCTGGTGCCGGTCTCTGATCCACCATAGACTCCCCAGGTCCCAAGGTGTCTTTCCGATGTGTGCGCTCCCGGCTGCCTACAGGCTGCTTAGTCATTATTTGCTCCGCTCTACTGAGCATGCACCCACACACTTCTTCTTCACAGCCATTCAGGAGCGGGGAGTGCTTCAGCCGGGAGCAAGAGGCGCTGGAACAGGTAAGTAATTAGGTATTCGCCTAATTTTTCTTTAATCATGGGGCATATATCTACTGCTCACTAGCAGTAGATATTGTCCTAAAATGTGTAAATAGTAGTACATTTCTGTCTCTCATCTGTGAACAGACTCAAGAAGGAATATAGTTGAATTTAATTATCCTAAATTGTTCAAGGGATCCAGAGTCAGAAAACAATCCTTTTCTCCTGGGTGTTGTCTTGGCAAATGGATAGGGTGTGCCAGTGTGCCTGTGCACAGAATACCAACAAGAACTCTGAAAGAACTCTGTGCTCAAAAACACATTTCTATAGTACTGATTTCCATATATACCCTAATACCATTTCTTTCAGTTTCTGAAGCTGTGAGAGCTACTAATGTGCGGGTTTATTCATTTAATTTCCACTGTAATATCATTAGGAGTCAGTATGAATCAGTACTTAATTTGTAATTCCTCTATATGTGTTTGACTGTTAAAGGCATGCGGATGTCATAGATAGCACATTTTTTTTTTAGTTCAGCTAATAACATATAAACATTGATTAGATGAGTTGTTCTTTAGGTATGACAATGCTTGCTCTATCATTCTCTAACAAGCAATATATATCTGTACATCCCCAGATGTAAACATTGAATATTATCTACTGAAACATATTCATTTCTGTTGTTATAACACCGGTCTATTTTAAAGCCATATGTCACAATAATATAAAGCATCCATACCACTATCTCACACTTTTGTCTGTAATTTAATTTATGTTTTAAAGCTGGACTCTAGGAAAAACTTTCATTCAAATTTATTCTTCGATAGCCACACAGGATATAAATTCCTTGTGCGCACCATATGTCTGTAAACCCAGTTATCACCTTGTAAAAATAGTGGCACATCGCCTATGCAGATATAAGCACTATAGGCCGCCTGTAGAAAACTTTAGCAGGGAAGGATAAAAGACCAGTCGCCATGCACAAAAAGAGAGGGCAGCAATGACCAGTCTATGTCACAGGTAGCTTCTAAACAAAGGCACATTTCCATGCTGGATTACCGGAAAGGTCTGGAAGAATTAAACATAACAGACCAAGCTTCAAGTAAGAGTACACATACAGTACTTTCCCATTAAACAAGCCATTTCATATTATTCACTTTTTCGAAAATGTATGGACACATAATTAAAAACATAACTTGATTAGTGATGCCCTGTGAATCCAAAATGTAACGTGGGAATTTCTCTACAAGTAACTATGACAGAACTGTTACACAGAAGCTGTTAGCTGCAGCTGAATATTCTTCCAGCAGGAGTACCAGGGGGGTCTGTACAAATGTGGCCACTGTGCCTTAGATGCTTGTCTTTGGACGCAATCCGTCTGTGCCCAGGGAACAAGCATATATCCTGAACTGCAGGCAATCATTCAATGTATGATTACATAAGAACAGCCACAGACAGATACTGACACTGTCAGGGTGTCATTCACTTGAACGGGCGCAGTCTCTGCAACTGTGTGGACCCACTTGGGATTACTACTGCAAGAATCTGCATGTTCTTGCTCAGGAATCTGCACCCACAGCTAATAGACCCATACACATTAGGACTAAAGGTCAATTTAACCTTGTTTGCATTTGTAAGATGGCTATAGGCATGTGGGAGAAAAGACTGCCTAAGAGGCACATATACTAGCCACAGTTCCCTGAATATGTACAGTTAACCTGTTTGATTGTACATGTTTAAGTGACTAGAGAGGGAAGAAAGGAGAAATGAGAAACCATGAGAACCCAGAGCTATTTCTGAATCTCTCTAGGGCAAAAACAAAAAATGTACAACATTTTAGGCCTATCACACTAATTTTTACCTAGCAATAGCAGTTGACTAGGGGCTATCTACTCTACCATATGCATGACTTTCTGCTCTGGTCCTGCCCGCACAAGACTATATCAGGAGACAATAATTGCATGTCTACAGCCACCTGTAGCTTTGAAAATGGATAATCAAGAAATCTCTTTTTTGAACATTCTTTTTGAATTATTTTATTGTCTGCATTCTAACCTTGATATGTTGCCTATTGTTCTTCTATTGTTGCCTATTTTATTTTCATTCAATATTACAATATCTCTGTGTTTAATGATGTCTGTGCAGATGTTTAATAATCCTATTGCCTTAGATATTATGCAGTACATTTCAACTATGGGAGTTGTCTTTTGCTGAACAATTCAAACAGTTTCTATAGAAATCCAGTTTTAAAAGTGTTTCTTTCTTTCTACATTGACCATTGTCCTGCTTATTGATTGAAATAATGGCACTTTTCCCCCTACAGACGTTTGATATTTTTGTACGTATTGACTTTGGTTTATCTCTGTGAATGTTATCTGCAGTTTTCTTTTTTCTTTTAATCCTTCTATCACCTGCAAAGTTTGACTGAGTGTGTGTCAGTCATTCAACATGAAAAAAGTCTCACAAATCTTTTACCCCACATGGCATATAATCTATTGGAAACTGATTTTCAATGTAAACTCTATGGAAAAGATACCAGCAATTATAAGACATATATTCTACAAAGTCTAGTATTAAAGCTGTCTTACTGGCCAACCTAAAGACAATTAAGTAAAATATAAAGCAATGGAAAATACTTTTTGCAAAACATACAACACAAATATCAGTTTATCAGGAAAATATCAGGAAATCAGTAAGTAGCTTCTTTTTTTGGGAAAGTAAGTTCTCTTTTTCCACCGACAAGCAATGAGGGGAAATAAAGGAAAACTGACCAAAGTCAAAATCAGCTGAAGGCTTACATATGTAATGCTACAAAAACACCTATCCTGATAGGGATAACCGAGACTAAATTGTGACAGAATGGGTCCTAGGCATAAACAGCTTGTATGATCCAGGCACAAACCTCTGCAGAACTCCTCTGCTTTACTTTACTTCTTCCACCAGGGGGCAGCACTCAAACTCTAGGTATCTCTAGTATTGAAAACAACAAACACAAGAGTGCCCCATCTAAGTTTAGACACAGGGCCGGCCTTAGGGGTGTGCGAGCAGTGCGGCCGCACAGGGCGCCATGGCAACAAGGGCGCCGTGCGGCCGACACCGCTCGTCCCGGGGGCGGCTTCTCTCCCCCTCACCGCTGGGCGCTGGCCATCCAAACACTAGTGATGATTAAAGGATTAAAATGTATATAATATATAAATTAATTAATAAAAAAATGAATACATACATAAATATACCTCCAAAGTGGGATGTTCCCGTCAACATTGACACATCAACCAGGCAACAGACGGGCGGATGAGCTCCTGCTGAGAGGAGTGTTTGTATGCTTGCTTGAATTGATCCACTCTTGATGAGCAGTATCATCTTTTAAGATTTCACTAATAAACTTATTTGTTGTTTTGGGTCTTAGGCATAGTAGCATCTTCAAGCTCCCCCATCCATTCAATTGACCTTGATAAGGGCTGCAATAATCAAAGAGAGGCCACCCCATTTGCATCATCAGTGCAAGCACAGACCACCTCATCAGATGTCATCTACCTACAAGTGCGTATTTTGACCAACTACCTAATCCCCATGGTTTACTGCTGAAAAATGAAGGTTGAATCTGGGTCCCCTTTGGCATTTACCGGGCCCCAGGTTTCTGCTTAAGTTGCCCTATAACCTGGCCCTGTATACAGTATATATGTTTCTAATAAGCATCGTCTATTCTCAGTTTGGGGAACAGCTTTCTATTCCCTGAGCCTTATAAATGCTACATCTGCAACTGGAAATCTTGTTAGCAGCACAGCAACTGAGCAACATACTGTGTCAAAACATTTTCACTATTATAGAGCTCACACACTGTTAAGTGACCTGCACACTGCTCATTTCTTCTGGTAACACACATACAGGAGGAGAGTTTGACAGAGAAAAAGACTGTTAGTGGAAGATTTTCCTCAAGTACATACTTGAACCTCTGAGGACAGAGTGGTTCGCTTTGTGAAAATTCCAGCACATTCCTTAAAATCTACCACCGAAGACAATTATTATAAGGCCTCTTATCCACTGTTAAGCATCATTTAAATTCATAAAGCTGAACATAAAATAATATAATTTCTATTTAGATTTAAATTACACCTCAATTTACAGGATTCTGGTTGCTGAAATAATGGAATGAGGGTGGCATTTGCTTTAAAAGCCCTTGCAGATTGAACATTTGTAATATAGAATAATTGCAGCAACATTATCTGCTAATAGTAAAAAGGGTATGGTTACATGCACTAATCACTTTTAATAAAAATATCCATCAACCAGAGTCAGAACTACGGAAAGAAAAAAAATGAAAAAGCTGACTTTAAGGAGAAGGGGGGAAAGCTAGGAAAAAAACATCTATATCAGATTTCAACAGAGAGGTCGGCGGTGAAAACAGACTCCTAAAAGTGCCCCACTAATTGGGTCAGGTACCTCTGATGTATTTGCTGTCCAAAAAAATGACCAGTTAAAAAGGTATAGCCCAGCCCCCTCCTTAATAGTAAACAAAAGGTTTTTCAGCAAGAAAAAAACAAGTAAAAATGTAAGCAGCAATTTTTAAGAAAGTTATGTGAAAGAGAACATATAACACATATATTAAGTAGGTGTTATACCAATTTGTAAAAGTGAAAATAAGCTTTAAAAGTTAATTTATAGCAGCAGGTGAGATTATACTGTGTCAATGTTGCACACTATATAATATAGAATTACCTCGGGAAGCATTACCTTGGGAAGCAGCTTCGGCATTTGGTGGGTGGCATATACAAGTATATGAGGGCCTAGTGAGCACACAGCTACCACCAAGGAGGTTTTCTGCCCAAGAAGAAATAAACATTGTACAGGATGGGGCTCTGTTATACGTGTAATTAAAAAGCTAGGGTGAGGGGTAAAGTGTATCTTAGTTTTGGATGGGGGGGGAGGGAGAGAGCGAGAGAGAGAGAGAGGGGGAGAGAGAGATAGATGGGGAGGAGGGAGAGAGAGAGAGCGAGAGAGAGAGAGAGAGAGATAGATGGGGAGGGGGGAGAGAGAGAGAGAGAGAGAGAGAGAGAGAGAGAGAGAAAGCACTGTGAAAATGCAGTGGGCTATAAAAGTATCCTTGAATCATCAAAACAGGGATATCCAGGAAGGAGGCTGATTGAAGCCACATGGGCATCGTCCACAATGTGTGCAATCTGCTCTGAGGCTAGGTTCACACCTTAGCAACACCTCACCACGCGGAAATCATGCACGATTCTCTGCGGATTGCAGCGCTGTCAGGAGTTACCAAGGTTTGAACAGATTGCGCTGTGGGTGCCATTAATGTCTATTGGCACCCCAGTCACACCGGGCGGATTGCGCGGTTTCCCGCTGCGACTCCGCCCGTGCTTCCGTGCCGCGCGATGTGTATCGCAAAAAAAAGGTACTTGTACCTTTTTTTTTCTGTGATTGCTGCACAGATGTCACTCCATTGAGATCAATGGGGCCGCGCGGCAATCGCTGCCTGCATTGTACAGGGACGCACGTCCTGGGTGTCGTGTAGTGCAGGTGTGCACCTAGCCTCAGTCAGGACTCCTGTATGGGACCAATGCTGCAAAGAGCAGCATGTGAGAGGACATGTTGGGAGTCAAGGCCTGTCTAGCCTACATGGACAGGCATCTGAGACTGTCAAGAGACAACCCCTGGGTGAAAAGTCTAGCAAATTTAAGCAAGCATTAGATTGTGTGTGATCAGATGGAAGATACAGTCCTGACACGAGAATCAGACAACCAAAGAGGCTGAGTTTGATGATTTGTTTTGCTGTGGAAAGAAACGAGCTGTGCAACAAATAGCCAGAAGACTGTAAAACATTTATCCTTGTGTTCCATGGTGACATCCCCTGTGTGGAAAGATATTCTGTGAACTTAAGTTTGTTGAAAGAAAAGACCAAAACCACTCTGACACATGCATTGGTTCATTCAAAGCTGATCCTTACTAATATATATATATATACAGGGCTTGAAAAATTTGGCGGTGTCTCACCAGTCAGTCAAAAATTTCACCAGTCAGCATGACCGGACTATAGCCTTGCAATATATGTTAAAAAATTTTGGGGACAGATAGAGGTTTCTTAATTCTGCATGTGCTTTGAGATTGCTGCCACCAGCCAGGCAGCAGAATTATCTTACACACACACACATGTGCATTAAAGGGTAAGTTCATTTTCCCAGGTAATATGGACAAATAAAAATTACCCGATGAACTCTGGCCCTGTCTCTCCCAAACCGCCACCCCCCTGGCTATACTTACCTTTCGGAAGTCAATCGGGTCATTACTCGCCGCCTGGCTTCGTGATTGGCCAGGAAACAGATTTTCCGGCCAATCACAATCAAGCAGGCCAAACTACATTGAGCAGGCTTCCGTGGCAATCAGGAAACCGGGCGGGATGTCACTACCCGCTGCCCGGCTTCCTGATTACCAGGGAAGCCTGCTCTATGTCAGAGGAAGCACCGGTATTAGTATTCAGTGTCGGCGAGATCCGAAAGCAAAATATTGGTACTCGATACTGAAAAACCGGTATTGGTGCATCCCTATTTTTTTGTATCAGGACAAGTGGATTGTCATGAAGGACAAGTAGATTTGGCCCCCGCTTTAGCCCTTGGACAAGTAGTTTTTTTTCTAAATTTCCACACCCCTGTATATATCTAGATAGATAGATAGATAGATAGATAGATAGATAGATAGATAGATAGATAGATACAGGTGAAACTCAATTAGAATATTGTCCAAAAGTTCAATTATTTCACTAATGCATATATTAGGTGAAACTAATATATGAGATAGACTCATTACATGCAAAGCAAGATAGTTCAAGACGTGATTTGTCATAATTGTGATGATTATGGCTTACAGGTCATGAAAACCCCAAATCCACAATCTCAGAAAATTAGAATATTACATGCAATCAATAAAACAAGGATTGTACATAGAACAATATCGAACCTCTGACAAGTATAAGCATGCATATGTACTCAGTACAGTAATACCTTGGTTTACGAGCATAATTCGTTCCAGGAGCATGCTTGTAATCCAAAGCGCTTGTATATCAAAGCGAATTTCCCCATAGGAAATAATGGAAATTCAGATGATTCGTTCCACATCCCAAAAATATTCATATAAAATGATTACAATACTGTACTGTAATATAATACTGTATACAATATAAATAAAAATAAACCAATTACCGGTACCTTTGTGGCTGGTGTGAGGGAACAGAAGGTATACATGATAAAGTAACTGCAGTTATATTTCAGCTGCACCCAGAATTAAATCAACATTGCAATTACTCAATGACCTGGGAAAATAAGATGTATCCTATCCAAAATGTTTCAGGCTGTGAAGCAGAAACTAGAAGCATTTTAATGTTTGATCAAGCATGTCAGACTCAAATGGTGCTGAGGGTCAAACTGCATGGACAAACACAAACAAGGTCATACCAGCACTTTCTACAGGCTCTAATAGGCCCCCATAAACCAGTGAAACATGGCCAAAAAAAGAACCACAGCAACCTAGTGTGGAAGTGGAATCCTACACGTTTAATATTTAATTTAACGTTCAATATTA
>NW_017308673.1:41879-64292 GCF_000935625.1 Nanorana parkeri
ATTATTGTTCTTATGAAGTATACACACAAAAATATTATATATTATATTATAAGTTTATATATATAAGTTTCTTCATGCAAATACACTTTGCAATGAAGAAAGGATCCCCTTATGCAGTGTAATCAAGGCTTTAACTGAATCATGTGTTGATGTCCATTATCTTATCAGGTGATTATTGTCATTATCCATTATCTTCATCGAGTAATCATGTTGTTATTACTGGCCTCAAGACAGTACAATGGGTAAATAAGCCTACAATTCCCTTAAGGAAACAGTGCATCATTAAAAACCAAAAGCACAGGGATAATTTAACACAGTAAGAGGATTACCCCCACAAAGTGCACTTAGGACCTGATTCACCAAGCTGTCTTAATATCTGTGACATAAACAAAAGGACAATAAGACAATGCAGATTATTTACCCTGCTTCCATGCCGCATAATTAAACTATATACAGCTGATCATTAGGCACCTAGTTTATGAGTGCACAATACCTTCTGTAATTCAGGATTGTAAAAACCTTCTTAAAAATGGACACTATTTGGATGTTGCCAAGACTCTACAAATTAGTGCATTTACTCCTGGGTAATAGCACCAGTGGCGGAACTACCGCCGGTGCAGGCGCACCGGGGCCCCAGGGGGGGCCCAGCAAGTTGCCGGCTGTCGGATCGTTATCCAGCGGGCCCCTGGTCTCTCCGCCAGGAGTGTCGGATCATCCGTTCATCCGATGGAGGGATTCAATTTTTTTACTTTAATGTCACTTTAACCACCAGGCCGCATTACATCTATAGACCGCGGCCCACAGAAGTGGCTAAAACAAGAACACGGCTGCTTCGGCAGCCGTGCTCTTGGTACTGCTTTTAACAACAGGCGATTGCTGTATGACTTACAAGCAATCGCCTGCTGACTACAAATCTCAACACTACTTTATACAGAAATGCTATTGTTATATAAAGTATTGCTGGGATGTGTAGTCCTCTATAGCCTGTGCCATTTTGCATTGCTGTAAATATTAGGGCTGCACCATAAGAGTGGGGTTTCCAGTCAAGTGAACAACAGTTATCTGAAATGCTTGAAGTAATTGTGCCATGCTGTAGTCAATTTTCTAGCCAATGGCCCTTTTTCCAATACATAATCAGCATTCAGCAGTGCTGAACAAGTAAACAGATTACTTTACGCCTCACTTTATTTATATATTGCTGTTACACTGGCCCTGGGGGGAAAAAAACTTACAAAACAGGGAGAGAAATAGGCAGTTACATATCAATTCCAGACAAAATAAAATGTACATATTTCAGAGATATTTCCTTTTGGACGTAATCGCTAAAGGTAAATCAAGATAATAGGTCAGCACAACTGGCAAAACAATAAACAATTCACATGTGGATTTGTAGACAGGCTGCCAATCAATTCTCCAAAACTGCATTAAGACAAGCTCAACACATGTATCGAGCAGAAATAACAAGTGGGGACATAGGAAAGCCTCCCATTAGAGGTGACAGCATAATATTTATTTGAAATACAAGAAAAAAAAATATAGCATAAGCTTAAGAAAAAAAATTGTTTCTTATAGTTTAAATTGTTTTTACATGGGTTAGGGTTTTAAGGGTTAAATATCTTCTAGCTTCTATTTCTTTGAAATGTTAAGAAGGTGGCTTGTATGTTAATGAAGCTTATCAGATAAACACAATCCTCAAATTTCAGTCCAAATTTTTCTATAAGGGAAGATCACTGTGAAAGGGCTAATACAAATCTGGAATCAGCCATCTTGCCTGATTTAACAAAAAAAACTAAAAGGTAATAATTTTTTTAAAGTTATTCTTCAGTATGCTGCGTGAATAAGGAACACATAATGAACATATAAAGGGGTTTTTTTCAAATGTGACTGCAAAAAAGGAAATACACTTTAACCACTTGCCGGGCGCACACAGGCAGAAAAGACCCGACCAATGCAATTACACGTTACCGGGTGTTTCACATATAGATGATCGGCGGCTCCATAGCCCGCCGATCGTCTAAAATAAAATAAAAGTCACATATAAAAAAAACACCCCCCAAAATGTTTAACTCCCAACCCCCACTTTTACGCAGATATAAAAGGTAAATACGCGTCCGGTGCACCAGCGCGCAAAAACGACAATTGCGCTACACACGTTACATATCGCCGCGAACGTCGCAGTGAGAGCAATAATTTTAGGGCCATCAATAACTGATAACACTAAACGGATGAGCGGTAAAAGCTTTTAAAGCGTCGCCTATGGCCAATTTTGGGTATTATAGTTTTTTGAGGTTTCGCACGCGCACGCAATTTTAAGGCTTGACATGTTTGGTGTCTTTTTACCCGATGTGACCCCGTCTTTTATATTTTACCAAAAAATTGGGTAATAATAAATGTTTTATCATTTAATATAGGGGAAACGTTTTGTTTTTTTACATTTCGGTAATTTTTCCTTAATATAGTAAAAAATAAAAACCCCAGTGGTGATTAAATGCCACCAAAAGAAAGCTCTATCTGTCCCCACCATGACGGAATAAATGTCAGTCAAAGTACCGCAGCGCTGAATACTGAAAAATAGCCTGGATGGGAAGGGGGTTTAACACGGCGGATGTCAACTGGTTAAAGTTGAACACTAGGGCATTTATTTTCTTTTGGATTAAGTGAGGGTTTGGTCCTTCCATGGGTTTTCACTCTTGCCTGATCCTTTACTCTGGAGATGTCTCTATTTCCTGCCCTAATGATAATAAGGGCACTGCAGTGAGCTCAACTTCCTAAATCCCCTCTCTGGAGTGCATTCTTCATGTACTGCTTTGGAGAATTAACTAAGGGCTAAAAAAATAGAACTTGTTCTAAAATGCAAAAAGCTTTCTTAAAGTTTTTTTTTTTTTAATTCTGCATTTATTGAATAAGTATAAATAGAAATCAAGAGAGCAACATATGATATAATTCTTCAAACACAATACAAACATAAGAAAGGTACCATATGGTGAATACATGCACAAAATAAACACTTGTGCACAGTAGGAATAGTCAAATCCCACAGTATGTACAGCATCAAATGTCAGGACGGCAGCATCGTCCACCATTAAATAACAATCACATGCAACATCCCTAAGTGACAAAAATACACTACAGTTACATTCACTAGAGTGTCTCCCATTCTATGGAACTCTCTACCCCAACCTGAACGCCCCTATCAGATGAAACCCCGCCCCTGCTGGCACAAGCCTCGCCCCCAACCCGTCCCCAAGCTAGTGTAATGAAGGAAGGGAGGAGACAGGGAGGAGCCTCCCTGTCCCTCACTTGCTCCTCACTGCTGAGGCGCTCCGTCCATGACAGGTTACACAGTGGGGAGGATTTCTGTGTAACCTGATAGATGCCGATCTGAATGGAGAAAAAGCTGTCCACTTCAGACATGAAGCTGACAGCTTTTTCCTCCATAATTCTAAGTGAGGCCCTGCCTCACCTGACCGCACGTCCCTGCTCTACAGTAACAATATAGATGGATTAGTGCCATCTGGAATCTATGACAGTTTCAAGTATGAAAATCAAAAATTGTACTTTAAGGTATTGTAATTCAAATAATCGTTTCACCCCTTGTCCCTACCACCCAGGAAATCAACCCAGTGGAGGACATATATAGAGGTGAAAGTTAAACATTGGTGGCCATACCCAAGTCCTGAGTAAAAAGTTAAATGGAGAGGAAAGGAGGAGAGGGGGAGAAGGGTGAAGAATAAGACAGAAAGAGGGAAGAGTAAATGATAGAGGGTACAGAAAGGAGCAGAAGTGAAAGCTTTTCTTAAAGCTTAACTCTAAGCAGACAACCCAATGCATAGCTGAAATGCATACAGTACTTTTGAAATAATTTAATACAGGTGCAAGCAAAACTAGGTCCTGGAGTTATGTGTAGCCTGCACTTCATCTAAAGCAGCTGTTCTCAACCTGTGGGTCGGGACCCCTTCGGGGGTCCAATGACAATTTGCCAGGGGTCGCCTGGAGTCTCCCGCCAGTCAGAAAAAAATAAATAAATCAGCATTGGAATGCATAGCTAGATTCCTATTGGCTACTTCACTTTGCAATAGCAAACTAGCACCCACCCACTGCTGCTGTCAATCAGCAGAGGGGGACCTGCAGTTCTCCATCAGGTCCCCATCTAGTGATTATCATTATTATTAATAATAAAAGTTGACACCCTCGGCTTGTGTTATATGGTTTGCCATTTTAGCTGTTACAACAGTGGTTCTCAACCTGTGGGTCGCTGTGTGATTTCTGCTGTACTAGGTGAGAGTCCTCCTCAGCACTCTCCTAGCGCAGCAGTGTCAGTTCTCCCGACACGCCACCAGATGTCGCTGCAGCAGCCGCGTCAACCCTAAATTTTACCGTTGGGGGTCACCACAACTTGGCAAATGTTACCAAGGGGTCCCGGCCCTAGAAAGGTCTAAAGGGAATCTGTCATTAAAGAAGGGCCATTGCTGATCTTCTGAGAATGCTAGTTGTCTGGTTTTACCTGAATATGCAGACAGGAATGCAGTAAATCAGTATAAAAGTTCCTTCATTTGTTGCTGATCTGTTCCCAAAAATGCAAGATCCAGTCTGTTATGTTAATTTGTCCTTTCCTACTATGTTAGGCAATGACCCAGAACAGATATGTACATATTAGACTAAACCCTTTATTGACTTATAATACATTTATAACCTCATTAAATTATGATTTTACATTGTACTTGAGTTCAGCTTTAATCTCTGCTGAAGGAAACAATATGGCTGCTTGTTTCTTTTTTAACATAATAAATAGTAAGTCAAAATATCCAATATGTAAACTAAATAAAAACTGTGGTGTAAGTTATGGCTGGGACAGATGTACCTCTTTCAGACAGTGGCAGGAGCAGAATAAAGTGCTTTAAACTTTTCCAGCTGTTGGAAGTCATTCTTTGTTTTCTCCCCTATAGGAGTCTTTAGAAGCAGAGGGCCCTTTTCGACATTTTCTGGACACCCAGTAGCAGATTGTATATGAAAGCTGTGGCCTCGACAGAGAGCTCAGCTGGTCTTGAATCATCAGACAGAGAAGGAACAGCAGGATGGATCATAACTTCACCAGTTCATTGCTGGAGGCAGTTGGCAAGAATTACACAGCAGTATGTGTCAGGTCCCTCCAGAAATGAAAGGTTTAAAGAGAATGAGCCAGCAGTGTAAGGAACACAAGGAAACCGAATGAACCATTCATATTTATAATATTCCCTGACAGCAGTAAAACCAGGAAGCAGTTTTTTTTTTTTTTTTTTTGCTATGAACCTAATATGGGCTTCAAATATTATCCAGAAAAATGGTAATTTTTTTTTTTTTTTTTTGCATTTTACTATACACCCTGCTAGTAAATGTCTATGACTTGGGAGTTTCTTAGGAGTGGTTTCTTTATAATATTCACCGGCAATAGTCAAGAGTGGGAACAGGCTGCTCCTAAATATTAGCAAGTTATAACAGAAAAACATCACTTGCATCATTTCTGGGCATTCTCTGTATTACTATAAATTGTATATATTGTAAAAGATAACTGCATCATTGATTTAAAAAAAAAAAAGCATTGTGTGAGCAAATGTACCCACTGTCTCGCAGTTCCTCCAACAGTTGGCAAAGATAGATGATAAACATAAACTCATGGGGCAATGTTGTACCATCTGATTTTGAAATGTGTCTGTGTCATGTTAGAATCCAAGATGATGTGTTGGTGTGCCGGGAGCTTTTTAATTTTTGTGCTTCTGAAGCGGTTGACTTTGTTCCCACTTTTCCATGTAATGAGTGTATTGTGGGCCCTCCACATTAGCCAAAGCTTTAAAAAAATAGGATATGTAGTATGCAAGAGTATCCTTATAACTTAATATTCTAACAGAATAAACTGTAAACAAATAGATGACACAAGTGTAATAGTTGACAATATCACCTAAAGTACATATTACAAGTGCCCCATTTAGCTATGGGGTAAGTGTTTTTCCCCATAGTTCTCCTAAGGGTCACGGGAGGACGCTAGTTTATTAAAGCTCAGTATATCGCGAGCTACAGCTTGTGGTATACTGAGACCGCGCAAGCCGGGACTGATCCCGACATTACTGTCAAGATCCACCCAGCTGCGTGAGTGACAGCTGGCTCTGCCTATGCAGAGGCAGAGCCAGCTGTACCCGAGCCCTCCCCGTCCATTCCGCAGTCAGCGCTGGAGGATCGGACAGGGGAGGGGAATCCCTGCAGGGAGCCGTGAGTGACAGCCACGGCTCTCTGCAGGGACATGATTGAGAAGTGAGCGAGTGACGGTATGCGTTTGTTCACTTCCCGATCTATTGAGCCGACGTGTGACAGTTTAATTGTCACATCTCGGCTCGAACTATGAGGTTGAGTGAAAATCACTCATCTCATAGTTCTCCTTTAAAGCATATTCAACTTTTGCAGCCAAATTGGGACAACACCTGTTTAATATTTGTTACATGTTCCCATTCACATTGTATACGTTAAAAAATAATTTTAAAAAATGCTTGCAGTTTAAATTGCTTTTCCTTGGGTTAGGGTGTATTGACTTCTTAAGGGTTAACATTTCTTCTTCTGTGTAATGTTAGGAGGGGCTGTGAGGAGTGAGGGGTTAAAGGATTACAAGCTTGGCTACTGCATTGTATGTTCATGAAGTCTTATAATGACATTATTTGTTATCTTTTAAAAATTACTGAAGTCTCAGAGTAGAGGAAAAGGTCCATGTAAGATTGCAGAGTTGCCCTGCCTGGAGGAAAGTAGTCAATGCCTGTTAAAAGCAGAGACAAATAGTTGTATGTTTGCAGTAACTACAGTAGCAGGAGCCCTATAATCTCTGAGTAATCGTGGAAGTTGACAAAGGTACTGGACGTTTATTTGGTAGGAGCCAGATAGCTTGGTCTAAAGTGTGTATTACTCAAATCCATTTCCTCTTCTAATTAGCTTTACATGAGGCGTTATAAGTCCAATCTACTAGGTGGATTAATGAGGCCGCCACATGAAAGTTTTTAAAATTTGGAAGAGATAGACCCCCATAAGATTTTGTTAATTGCAAACTACAACTGCCAGACATACATTGAAAGATCAAAGAACGTTAAGTACTGAAATAAGATGGAGGTACTTTGATAGGTAACATTTGGAATACTAAGAGGGCTTTCAGTAAAGTTGACATTTTAATGATATTTGTTCTGCCTAAAGAGTGGCTTTGTGTCTTTGTGTGTGTTAACTTTAGGCGGATTTTGAATGGAAATGTGTTGATGGGAGTAAGTCTATCAGGAGGGAAAGTTGTGATTGGATCCCAAGCGTTATGTGATCATTGACAGAGAAGTAAAGCCAAAACACTTTTCGGCTTTACTTCTCTTTTGTGTCACCAGAGTACATTTACTACTTAATTTAACTACACTAACTGCAGCGCAGAGCCGCACCACAGTAGGGAAGGATGCTGACAATAATGGCATACTCAATAGCTCCCTGACAGCTGGCTCTGCCACTCTAGAGCCAGAGGAGTCAGCCATTTCTGCCCTCTCCCCTGTCTGTTTCTCATGTGAGTACTGGAGAAACAGAGAGGGGAAGGGGGAATTCATGCAGGGAACAGTGACTGACAGTTACATGATCGCACAGCTCTCAGTATAGAGCCAGCATGGGAAGCTACAGTGTTCCACACTGGCTCAAAGCAGTGAAGAGAGCATGTTTTACTCTGACTTCACTCCTCCTTTAACTGTAGTGTTCTCTTATATATAGCAAGTCCATTCATTCAAGAAGAAGCACAAGTGTGATGGTCAACACTGGATGCATTTTATTTTTAAAGCAGGCTTGCACACTTTTGCACTTTATTACATGCTGAACTGAGGACTTTTAAGTTTGATTGAGTGCATTATTGTGGTGCTATGATAGCCATTTTTACTGTGAGTGTGGTTCTTAATGTTTGATTGATTGTTTGTGGTTTTACACTATAAAAGCTTTTTGTCTCTTTGCATTAATGTCCTTCTGAGAGAGATCCCAGATGGAGTTATGGACAGAGAGAGTATACCACACAGTATGAATTTATGTTATCAAGTGCATACTGACCATTAGTTATAGTGGTCCACAGCATTTGGTGAGTCTATCCATTTCAATGGGAGAACCCCAGGGATGCATGAGTAATTTCAGAGCAAATGTGTGGAGTACTGGGCACTTTTAAAGCAAAGCAATTCAAATATAAGGGTGTTTATTGTTACTATATTTGTGCATTTATTTATGCAGTTCGTTTCATTTATGACTTTGTGCACTTTCAAATAATATAGTAATTCTACAGGGAAAAAAACAACTAAAATCTGAAAACAAATAGCTATAATTTGTCATATATATATATATAGCCTTAAAACTGTGACTTTTTCTTTTCTATTAACAAAATAGATCTTTACAGAGTAAGATGGAAGGAAAAAACATCACTAGTCTTGTTCTATTTTCTATAAATAGTGTAATATAATAAAAGGGCCCATATTGTACAGAATGAACAGAGACTTTAATTAAACCTTACTTTCCCAGCTCCCCTCTATAAATGGGTATCTAGCAAATTACCAGAGTACAAATAACACTTATCATTAAGTGTAACTATGGTTGTTAAAATGTTCCATGTACTGTGTGGAAATGGCGGATAGAAAACTAAGAGACAAAATGATTCCATAACCGGATAAAACAAAAGTCTTATTTTGTTTGACACAGGACATTATATTTCCCAGTACAAATTGTACCTTGTAAAGGGAAATTAAATTGCCCAAAATAATTTGCACATGGTGTTAGATTTTAGGATTGTAAGAGCAAACCACGGTACATAGGTGTTGTTTACTAGAGCCCTTTTTAACAAATGATGGGCAGGTAGCCATTGCACATAAAAAGAACTGTTGAAGACTTTCGGTTCCGGCGCCCGATGGAGTAAAGGTGTGCGATCTCGCTCCGTCCTGCACATGTCTGAACACAGACTAAATCTGCTCTCCCCCAACATAACTAGCTGCTCATACCTTGCACCGGACCCGTGGGCAATGGACAAGTTCATGTCTCGCTCACAACCCACAAAGCGCAACATACTACCGGCCGCGGGAGTCTTGCTAGACGAATCCAATATGGCGGATCGGGCTGAGCGCAATGATATCGAGCACCTCGACGAGCTGGGTGAATCCCCCTCCCCCATACCTCATGAGGGTGAGGTTAACTATGAATGTCGGGCATCTGCGGTGGCCACTTACCTAAAACACAAGTTGGCTAGCATCATAGCGGAGTCCATTCAGCATCACATGGGCAAACTAAGCCTACCATTGGAGGCTCAATCTACCCGCATACAAGCGGTGGAAAAACGTGTGGGGTATATGAAGGATCAATTGCGTGACACCCAGGCTTCTCATGAGAATATTAGCAAACAGGTTGGATATCTTTTGGACAAGGAACAACCTCCGCATTATTGGTATGCCTGAACCTGTGCCATATGGGGATCTGATGCATTTTTGCTCCCACATTATCCCCCAGGCACTAAGCCTTAAGGTGTCATGTAAGGTTGAGCGGGGACACAGACTAGGCCCACCCAGGGATCAACAAAAGCCACAGCCTGTTATTGTCTGCTACTTGGATTTTGCTGACCGCCTCAACCTCCTCTTAGCTTACCGGGCCCAACATCATCTAGCTGGTGTTCATAAACTCCTGCTGTTCGCAGACCACTCTGCACTCCTGTCTTAGCAAAGGAAGGCCTTTCAGGACGTCACTTGTTGCTCAGCACATCAAATTTACACTGGCATATCCGGCGCTGCTGCGTATCACCACACCTGATGGCAAATCCAGGTCCTATGCATCCCCTGATGAGGCCCGTGCATATGTTAGGATGTTACCAGGCATGTCCACTCAGTCACCGTCCAAAAGTCCTCCACGCAAAAAGAAAGCCTGAAAACCTAAATGTTATCTTGGATGTAATTTTCAGGGCTTCACCCACTCTGTGTTCACCATGATCTTTTGACAAGTATATTTGAGACAGAGCGTTACATATACCTATATGCTCATGTTCAGGAAGTTGGAGGGATATCTGGTGTTCCAGATTCTCCTGTTCTACCTACAGTTACTGAGCAACACCCCTCCTCGGTAAAAAAGGAAGTCACCGACAGGGATTACAGTTTTGGTTTTTCGTTGCTGCTCTTTTTTCTATGTGTTATTCTCTCCTTTTATTTTTGTATCTATTTTTGGATGCTTTTTACTCCACTCTTTGCCCCATTTGATGATTTTTGTCCACAGGGAGCTCAGTCACGGGGCGCTCCCGCTCCTGTGCGTTGCACACAAGCTACATAATCTCCACTCCTACAAGAAGGACTCACTCTGGTGCTCATGGTACTCTGGGATATCCCTGAACACCTTTCCTCTCCTAAATGTTAAACATTTTTCACACTCCATTTTCTTAGATAGGATCCACCCTGAAAGTTATCATGCGGAACGTGAAGGGACTGCAGTTCCCCTATAAGCGCAACCAGATTCTACGACACCTTAAGAAGCTCAAAGCGGATGTAGCTTTACTCCAAGAGACTCACCTGTCTTCCTCAGACATTACACGTCTCCAAAGATCTTGGGTAGGCAATGCGATTGGAGCCCCAGCGAAAGGTCGCACTGCTGGTGTTATTGCCCTCATTCGCAAATCTCTGACATGCACCTTGATCTCCCATGACTTTGATCCACTGGAAGGTAGATGGTCTTGTTCCACTGTGCAGATCGGCTCTGCACATATTGACATATGGAACATTTATGGCCCCAACAATGACAAGTCTTTTTACACCTCTCTACTCCTAAAGCTCAATAGACCGACTTCCTCCCCCTATCGAATTGTAGGCGGAAACTTTAATGCTGTGCCCTTGCCCTTGGAAGATAGATCTTGACTGCCCCACTCCAACCCCTCTACACCGTCTTCTGTTTCATCATACCGGGACAAGTCTTCCGGCTCCTTTTTGCACAGTAGTGGTCTGGTGCATACCTGGAGACATCTACACCCATTAAAACAGGATTTCTCACACTTCTCACATGCCCATGGAGTCATGTCCCGCATAGACCTTATCTTGACGTCACCCAACCTACTGATGAAAATCAGTTCTGCTGCTATAGAAAACATGGTCATATCGGACCACTCTCCAGCGTGCCTCTATCTACACAGACTGGATGTTCCTACCTCGCCAAGGACATGGCGTTTCCCCGCATAACTCATTCACGATGACACATTCCAACAACATCTGACACTGTGGTGGATGGAACATGCACAATGCAATTCACAGCATGTACATGACCCTGTTTTGTATTGGGAAACTGCTAAAGCAGTGTTACGCGGTAGGATCCTGGCTTACTCCTCCTCCGGTAAAAAAAAACTAACCCTTCAAAAATACAGAGACTTGCAGCGCAGCCAGATTGGCCTATACAGCATATACAATTCTCCCCTCCGACAAGAACAAAGATGTATGGATCAAGCCAAACAAACTTGCGATCAATGGCTAACACAATATGAGGCCCAGATACGATCTTATCAAGAAGTTGACTTATTTAAATTCGATAACAAATCTGGCAGGTTGCTGGCTAACTTGGCTCGAGGCTCACAACCCTCATCCCACATAATCTGCCTAGCAGATGACAAGGGCACGATTCACTCTGACTCCCAGTCTCTGATATTTTCTCTACCTATTACCAAACATTGTATAGTACATCACCCACAGACCCTAACGGTGGGGATTCTTACCTTGATTCGGTACAGCTACCTTCTTTATCAGAAGCGGAGCTCTTGCACCAGAATGCTGAGATTACTGTTCAGGAATTGCAACATGTGATCAAAACATCTCTTCAAAGCCAAGGCACCAGGACCTGACGGGTTGTCCTCCGAATTTATAAAAGCTTGATGGAATCAGTGACCCCGACCTTACTTGATCTCTTCAACCTTATACTCAAACAGCGGTGCTACCCCCCAACATTTAATGATGCATATATTAGATTACTACCCAAGAAAGGCAAAGACCCCTTGAAGCCAGGATCCTATTGCCATATTTCCCTGTTAAATCAGGATGACAAATATTTGTCAAAAATTATGGCTGACAGGCTTGCTTCTATATTGCCTTCTTGGATCTCCCCAGCTCAATCTGGATTTGTCTCGGGCAGATCTGCAATGACCAATATTAGGAAAGCTATCGCTGCACTAGAGTTTTCCCGTCTGTCGGCTCCTTCTCTGCGTTCCTTTGCCCTGTTGGCATTGGATGCGGAGAAGGCGTTCGATAGCGTAAGTTGGACTTGGCTCTTGAGAGTACTCCGTCATTTCCATGGATCCTTCCTTGATTATATAGCTACTCTATACACTTCCCCATCTGCACGCATATACACATCCACATTTCTGTCCCCACCTATCTTGCTACACAGAGGAACACGTCAAGGATGCCCACTATGCCCTTTATTATTCAACATAGCAATAGAACCACTAGGTAGATCACTCTCCTCTACCAATGTGTTTTCAGGATTACATTTAGGCCCACATAATATCCAGACGCTACTGTTTGCTGATGGCATTCTACTCCTCTTATCAGAACCCGAATCCCAAAAATATTCGAACACATCAAACTGTTTGGCACTTTCTCAGGTTTATCGATCAACTTAGAGAAGAGTGAATTATTGTTTCTCTCATCGTCTTTACGTCCTAGTGATTTAACCTGGACTACGGATTATCCACTCCAGATCCGTACCAAGTCCATTAAATATCTAGGAATAAATATCCCTAGAAACACCACTGAATTGTATAATCTAAATTTTACACCGGCTATACGTAAAATAGCCCATGAGTTGAATTCTTGGCAATCTCTTCCATTATCATTGTTGGGTAGGTGTCATCTACTTAGGATGATCAGCTTCCCACGCCTACTCTAACCTCTTCAGACCCTGACCCTCCTACTTAAACATAGGGATGTTCAATTGCTTAACAGGGTCTTTAGCAAGTTCATATGGAAAGGGAAGAAATCGAGGATTGCCCTAAGCACACTTCAAAAACCTAGATCCAGCCTGGGAGCTAATGTACCTGATGTTCGACGATACAACCTAGCTTGTCTGTTCCGTAATGCTAGAGACTGGACACATAACACAATGTACTACTCAAACACTGAACTGGAACAACACTTGGTAGAGCCATGGACGCTAGCCGGGATCTTACACACACCTATCCCCAAACTACCGCCCTTCGTAAAAACAAAATATCCTTCTCAGGGACACAGTCGTCACCTGGCTGGAAATTAGAAAATTATGCCACCTTCCTGGTATGACTACCCCTCTAATGCCCCTCACCTCTTCTCCTGTATTCCCTATTGGAATGTCCTCACAAACTTTCCATATTTGGCAACACCGAGGAATAAAGATGATACAAGATCTCCTGCACTTCCTCCAATATAGCCAGATATATCACTTTATCAATTCCCACCTTGTCTTCCCAATCCAAACCGACATCAGCTCCCCTTTCTCTCAACTATTGGCACAACCACAACAGAGATTATCTCTCTCCACCATGTACTCTATACTCCATACCTCTCTATCTGATACCTCACTTTTATTACCAACCTATGCACACAAATGGGCTGGACTGCTGCAACGGTCCCCTGAAGAATCATATGACCTGAAACTATGGAGCTGGAGTCGTGTATGCAAAAGTGTTCCCAGCAAGACGTGGAGAGAAATCCAGTTTAGAATAATACACAGGGCATACTGCACCTTTAACTTCCACCCACCATCACACACCCCGGACTGGTTGACGCACTGCCCAAAATGTCAAATGCATTACCCTGATCTGAAACACTTACTCTGGCTATGCCCTTTTATCCAGAAAGTTTGGGGGAGTACTTTTAGGTATATGACATCTCTCTCGGGTGTCTCCAGAACACTTTCCCCAACTTTCTGCTTATTCCATGTGACAGATGGTCTATCCACCCATTCACACTCTCCGCCATCTCAATGGGAACACTATTGTCTTTTGGCAGCGAAAAGGAATATACTGCGGTCCTGGCTCCTCTCCTCCGACTTTAGACATTAAAAACACTCTACACCTCATGCTTCTACACAAGATAAATACCAAACATAAACAACAATATATTGGTAAATTGTTTGCTACATGGACTAAATTTCTGATGCATGAGCTGAATAGGACCCAGTTACAGGACGTAATGTCCCTATTTCAATATTCCTCTTGGTACCTACTAGCCAAATCGGAAGGATCTTTAGGTGCTCTTGATGTGCTATAACACCTAGCAGATAAGATCTTCCTACATATTTGCGCTTTACTGCTTCTTAGGGGTGTCTCCTGTTTCATGTTTTATATCTTATTGTTTTGCCTTTTAGATCACTAACATCTTGTCCTCTATACTAGTGAAATCCCCCTTGGAAATAGTGCTATGTACGCAATGTATTTGATCCACAATCAACCTTTGATACCTTTTTACCCTATGTCTGCTTACTCCTCTTCTTACCCCATGTCCTCTTCTACCCCCGCCCCCTCTCTTCTCCATGTTTTCTTTTATTACGTATAGTATCTTTTATACGATCATTTCTATGCTATTTTCATTATATACATAAGTTTGTTATATTAGGCGGATAAAGATGTATGTCACCAGAGTAAAGTGTTCAACAAATGTATGAAACTAAATTGTCTGTAATGATGACATATTTTCTTGGAATGTACAGCTGTACACTATTGTTTGATAACCGCTATCCTTTTGAATTTTGAGTCAATGTATGTTTTCAGTAAACCAATAAAGACATACTTGCAAAAACAAAAACAAAAAAACTGTTAAATACCAAGGAAACCTATCCACCTGTCCATTTTCTTGCAGTGTGATACTGCATGTGCATGAATGTGCAGTATTTCATATGTAAATTTGCTGCATTGAGGCAACCCAATTATTAAAGACATCTGGCAAAACAGACCTGCACCTTTTTTTTTTAACCATAAAACACACCACCACTCCCCACTAGTCACTTTCCCACAGACACAATACTAAGTGGCATGAAAAAGTGGTTCTTATTGGTCAGCGTGGTCAGGTGACCCAGCTGACCAATGAGTGCTTGCCATTTTCGAGCATTATTCCAGATGTAGAGTACAATGCTGCAGTGTCGTCTATGGTGTAAGAATCATACACCACCTGCATTGGGGTAAGAGGCCACTGTCAGAGGTCACATGTTTATACAGACCACACCAGAAGGGGCCTAAAGATAAGTGTGTTTGATTATCTGGCCACACTATCCAGAGAATTCCTATACTTCAGACTTTATTGAAATTCATAGCAAATCCAATGTAACAGTGCATACAAGTGTATAAAGCAACAATGAATAAGCCTACAGGTGAAACATGTGAGAGGTTGTAGTTGGTTGGGGGTGTGCAGTGCTGGCATTTGTTGCTTTATACACTTTTATTCACTGATATACTGAATTTGCTGTGAATTTCAATAAAGTCTGAAGTATTGTAATTCTCTGGATAGTGCGGTCTGTTCGTATACTGCTACATTCCAAGGTGGAGACGTACCTATTAGACCAGCACCTGGGGAGTCCTGATGGCGGCTAAGGAATTGGAGCGGTGAGATCTCCTTTGGCTCTAAATGATTATGTGACCAATCACACTTTTCTTTTTTTTTTACCTAATACACTAGTGTGTGGTGTTGAGCAGCTTGGATAGCATCAGAAACTTCCTCCGTCATATGTACTTAAAGATAGCCAGAGAATGCAGATTACTTTACAACTTCTGGCTGTCTGCCTGAGATAAATTAGCGTGCAAGCACCAATGGTGATGAGTATATCAAAAGCCAGGCATACTGGTCATGGGACCCACAGGGAGGTTTACAGGGAGGACACCATCAGCAAATGTAGCTCTTATTTCAAATGGAAATCCTGACTGATCTACTAACTAAATATGTTGGACTCACACAGTCTTGAACAAACAGATGGTAATAAAATGCAGCAGAAGTTGTTTTGTTGACAGATATAATTAATAGTTTAGCAGAAAAAGTAGGAAAACTAGGGACCCCTACAAGATTCTCAAGGCATCAACTAAGATTGAGATTAGGATTCAGATTAAAAATGTGTCTCTCTATTTGTATAACCATGACTCTAGTCCAGAGAGTCTTTCATATTCACAAGTTCCCAGCATTGTGCATTTTGTGTTTCTGGCAGGTCTCAATAATAGTGAGGAGCACCGCTCAAGCCTTTCATCCTATTTTGCATTGTGATTTTGATATATACACTCATGGGCACAGAGCATGTTTATGGACACTAAGGGGAACAGTTATAAAGGATAGTGGATTTCTCTATCTGGTCTCTGACTCTGTGCCTATATTTTTCATGCTATTAATACAATGCAGAGTGTGATGTGGAAACTGTAGTCTCCTATGTGTTGTTTGCTGTATAAAACTGCAGATAATTCTCCATGATTTGAGAAAAGGTCAGTCACATGAACTGGCTTTTTCTGCTTCATTCTTTAAATTGAATAAGGTAGTTGTTTACTTCATAGTTGTGAAGCAAGCAAAGTGCTAAACCCATTTGTGAAGCTCATTGCTGTAGTTTATAAATGTGCTCTTTTTAAAGAAGTTGTATGGCCACAGTCAGGGCAGCATTTAGAAATTGTGGGGCCCCTTACACAGCTTTAAGCCTGGGTCCCTGGACCGGATTAAGAGCATCACAGGCCTGGTGCTGAGGTTTTTGGTGGGCCTTTTTATGGAAATGTCGACTCACGAGGGCCCTCTTCCTCCTGTCCGGGCTGTGATTTGTAGTCTCTCTACAGCTTGGAGTCAGTGGTGGAGCGCCAGGGCCCGGCTGCAGCTGTGACCCTGGTAGATCTGCTACTGAGTCCAAGTTGTAGAGAGACTACAAATCTCAGCAATACATTATACAGCAAAGCAGAATACCACCAACTGTAAAGTACTAAAAGTCCCAGTAATACATTATACAACAATACAGAATAATTCCAACCAACTACAGAGTACTACAAAACCCAGCAATGGATTACACTGCAATGCAAAATACTGCCAAATATAGAGTACTACAAATCCCAGTAATACATTATACAGCAATGCAGAATACCAACTATAGAGGACTACATATCCCAGTAATACATTATACAACAATGTAGAATGCCACCTACTATAGAGGACTACAAATCCCAGTAATACATTATAAAACAATGCAGAATGGCACCGGCTATAGAGGACTTCAAATCCCAGCAATACCTTGTTAAGCACTGCAGAATAACACCATCAGCTATAGAGGACTACAAATCCAAGCCATGCATTATACAGCAATGCATAATACTATGAATACTCTGTACTCTATACATATTCTATGTTGCTCCGGGTTTGCAGCCTGATGTCTCCAAGGTCTCAAATCTTGCTACACAGAGGAACACGTCAAGGATGCCCACTATGCCCTTTATTATTCAACATAGCAATAGAACCACTAGGTAGATCACTCTCCTCTACCAATGTGTTTTCAGGATTACATTTAGGCCCACATAATATCCAGACGCTACTGTTTGCTGATGGCATTCTACTCCTCTTATCAGAACCCGAATCCCAAAAATATTCGAACACATCAAACTGTTTGGCACTTTCTCAGGTTTATCGATCAACTTAGAGAAGAGTGAATTATTGTTTCTCTCATCGTCTTTACGTCCTAGTGATTTAACCTGGACTACGGATTATCCACTCCAGATCCGTACCAAGTCCATTAAATATCTAGGAATAAATATCCCTAGAAACACCACTGAATTGTATAATCTAAATTTTACACCGGCTATACGTAAAATAGCCCATGAGTTGAATTCTTGGCAATCTCTTCCATTATCATTGTTGGGTAGGTGTCATCTACTTAGGATGATCAGCTTCCCACGCCTACTCTAACCTCTTCAGACCCTGACCCTCCTACTTAAACATAGGGATGTTCAATTGCTTAACAGGGTCTTTAGCAAGTTCATATGGAAAGGGAAGAAATCGAGGATTGCCCTAAGCACACTTCAAAAACCTAGATCCAGCCTGGGAGCTAATGTACCTGATGTTCGACGATACAACCTAGCTTGTCTGTTCCGTAATGCTAGAGACTGGACACATAACACAATGTACTACTCAAACACTGAACTGGAACAACACTTGGTAGAGCCATGGACGCTAGCCGGGATCTTACACACACCTATCCCCAAACTACCGCCCTTCGTAAAAACAAAATATCCTTCTCAGGGACACAGTCGTCACCTGGCTGGAAATTAGAAAATTATGCCACCTTCCTGGTATGACTACCCCTCTAATGCCCCTCACCTCTTCTCCTGTATTCCCTATTGGAATGTCCTCACAAACTTTCCATATTTGGCAACACCGAGGAATAAAGATGATACAAGATCTCCTGCACTTCCTCCAATATAGCCAGATATATCACTTTATCAATTCCCACCTTGTCTTCCCAATCCAAACCGACATCAGCTCCCCTTTCTCTCAACTATTGGCACAACCACAACAGAGATTATCTCTCTCCACCATGTACTCTATACTCCATACCTCTCTATCTGATACCTCACTTTTATTACCAACCTATGCACACAAATGGGCTGGACTGCTGCAACGGTCCCCTGAAGAATCATATGACCTGAAACTATGGAGCTGGAGTCGTGTATGCAAAAGTGTTCCCAGCAAGACGTGGAGAGAAATCCAGTTTAGAATAATACACAGGGCATACTGCACCTTTAACTTCCACCCACCATCACACACCCCGGACTGGTTGACGCACTGCCCAAAATGTCAAATGCATTACCCTGATCTGAAACACTTACTCTGGCTATGCCCTTTTATCCAGAAAGTTTGGGGGAGTACTTTTAGGTATATGACATCTCTCTCGGGTGTCTCCAGAACACTTTCCCCAACTTTCTGCTTATTCCATGTGACAGATGGTCTATCCACCCATTCACACTCTCCGCCATCTCAATGGGAACACTATTGTCTTTTGGCAGCGAAAAGGAATATACTGCGGTCCTGGCTCCTCTCCTCCGACTTTAGACATTAAAAACACTCTACACCTCATGCTTCTACACAAGATAAATACCAAACATAAACAACAATATATTGGTAAATTGTTTGCTACATGGACTAAATTTCTGATGCATGAGCTGAATAGGACCCAGTTACAGGACGTAATGTCCCTATTTCAATATTCCTCTTGGTACCTACTAGCCAAATCGGAAGGATCTTTAGGTGCTCTTGATGTGCTATAACACCTAGCAGATAAGATCTTCCTACATATTTGCGCTTTACTGCTTCTTAGGGGTGTCTCCTGTTTCATGTTTTATATCTTATTGTTTTGCCTTTTAGATCACTAACATCTTGTCCTCTATACTAGTGAAATCCCCCTTGGAAATAGTGCTATGTACGCAATGTATTTGATCCACAATCAACCTTTGATACCTTTTTACCCTATGTCTGCTTACTCCTCTTCTTACCCCATGTCCTCTTCTACCCCCGCCCCCTCTCTTCTCCATGTTTTCTTTTATTACGTATAGTATCTTTTATACGATCATTTCTATGCTATTTTCATTATATACATAAGTTTGTTATATTAGGCGGATAAAGATGTATGTCACCAGAGTAAAGTGTTCAACAAATGTATGAAACTAAATTGTCTGTAATGATGACATATTTTCTTGGAATGTACAGCTGTACACTATTGTTTGATAACCGCTATCCTTTTGAATTTTGAGTCAATGTATGTTTTCAGTAAACCAATAAAGACATACTTGCAAAAACAAAAACAAAAAAACTGTTAAATACCAAGGAAACCTATCCACCTGTCCATTTTCTTGCAGTGTGATACTGCATGTGCATGAATGTGCAGTATTTCATATGTAAATTTGCTGCATTGAGGCAACCCAATTATTAAAGACATCTGGCAAAACAGACCTGCACCTTTTTTTTTTAACCATAAAACACACCACCACTCCCCACTAGTCACTTTCCCACAGACACAATACTAAGTGGCATGAAAAAGTGGTTCTTATTGGTCAGCGTGGTCAGGTGACCCAGCTGACCAATGAGTGCTTGCCATTTTCGAGCATTATTCCAGATGTAGAGTACAATGCTGCAGTGTCGTCTATGGTGTAAGAATCATACACCACCTGCATTGGGGTAAGAGGCCACTGTCAGAGGTCACATGTTTATACAGACCACACCAGAAGGGGCCTAAAGATAAGTGTGTTTGATTATCTGGCCACACTATCCAGAGAATTCCTATACTTCAGACTTTATTGAAATTCATAGCAAATCCAATGTAACAGTGCATACAAGTGTATAAAGCAACAATGAATAAGCCTACAGGTGAAACATGTGAGAGGTTGTAGTTGGTTGGGGGTGTGCAGTGCTGGCATTTGTTGCTTTATACACTTGTATGCACTGTTACATTGGATTTGCTATGAATTTCAATAAAGTCTGAAGTATAGGAATTCTCTGGATAGTGCGGTCTGTTCGTATACTGCTACATTCCAAGGTGGAGACGTACCTATTAGACCAGCACCTGGGGAGTCCTGATGGCGGCTAAGGAATTGGAGCGGTGAGATCTCCTTTGGCTCTAAATGATTATGTGACCAATCACACTTTTCTTTTTTTTTTACCTAATACACTAGTGTGTGGTGTTGAGCAGCTTGGATAGCATCAGAAACTTCCTCCGTCATATGTACTTAAAGATAGCCAGAGAATGCAGATTACTTTACAACTTCTGGCTGTCTGCCTGAGATAAATTAGCGTGCAAGCACCAATGGTGATGAGTATATCAAAAGCCAGGCATACTGGTCATGGGACCCACAGGGAGGTTTACAGGGAGGACACCATCAGCAAATGTAGCTCTTATTTCAAATGGAAATCCTGACTGATCTACTAACTAAATATGTTGGACTCACACAGTCTTGAACAAACAGATGGTAATAAAATGCAGCAGAAGTTGTTTTGTTGACAGATATAATTAATAGTTTAGCAGAAAAAGTAGGAAAACTAGGGACCCCTACAAGATTCTCAAGGCATCAACTAAGATTGAGATTAGGATTCAGATTAAAAATGTGTCTCTCTATTTGTATAACCATGACTCTAGTCCAGAGAGTCTTTCATATTCACAAGTTCCCAGCATTGTGCATTTTGTGTTTCTGGCAGGTCTCAATAATAGTGAGGAGCACCGCTCAAGCCTTTCATCCTATTTTGCATTGTGATTTTGATATATACACTCATGGGCACAGAGCATGTTTATGGACACTAAGGGGAACAGTTATAAAGGATAGTGGATTTCTCTATCTGGTCTCTGACTCTGTGCCTATATTTTTCATGCTATTAATACAATGCAGAGTGTGATGTGGAAACTGTAGTCTCCTATGTGTTGTTTGCTGTATAAAACTGCAGATAATTCTCCATGATTTGAGAAAAGGTCAGTCACATGAACTGGCTTTTTCTGCTTCATTCTTTAAATTGAATAAGGTAGTTGTTTACTTCATAGTTGTGAAGCAAGCAAAGTGCTAAACCCATTTGTGAAGCTCATTGCTGTAGTTTATAAATGTGCTCTTTTTAAAGAAGTTGTATGGCCACAGTCAGGGCAGCATTTAGAAATTGTGGGGCCCCTTACACAGCTTTAAGCCTGGGTCCCTGGACCGGATTAAGAGCATCACAGGCCTGGTGCTGAGGTTTTTGGTGGGCCTTTTTATGGAAATGTCGACTCACGAGGGCCCTCTTCCTCCTGTCCGGGCTGTGATTTGTAGTCTCTCTACAGCTTGGAGTCAGTGGTGGAGCGCCAGGGCCCGGCTGCAGCTGTGACCCTGGTAGATCTGCTACTGAGTCCAAGTTGTAGAGAGACTACAAATCTCAGCAATACATTATACAGCAAAGCAGAATACCACCAACTGTAAAGTACTAAAAGTCCCAGTAATACATTATACAACAATACAGAATAATTCCAACCAACTACAGAGTACTACAAAACCCAGCAATGGATTACACTGCAATGCAAAATACTGCCAAATATAGAGTACTACAAATCCCAGTAATACATTATACAGCAATGCAGAATACCAACTATAGAGGACTACATATCCCAGTAATACATTATACAACAATGTAGAATGCCACCTACTATAGAGGACTACAAATCCCAGTAATACATTATAAAACAATGCAGAATGGCACCGGCTATAGAGGACTTCAAATCCCAGCAATACCTTGTTAAGCACTGCAGAATAACACCATCAGCTATAGAGGACTACAAATCCAAGCCATGCATTATACAGCAATGCATAATACTATGAATACTCTGTACTCTATACATATTCTATGTTGCTCCGGGTTTGCAGCCTGATGTCTCCAAGGTCTCAGAGGGGGTTTCGGGGGGGGG
>NW_017308673.1:65121-72069 GCF_000935625.1 Nanorana parkeri
TTTTGATATCCAATCAGCTTTAATGCAAGTAGTGCACATTCACAAAGCCAGACTTTAAAACATCACTCAGACCCTCATCTATTCCTTCCACACAGTTCTCCACAACAGGGGTTTAGTCATTGAGGTGAAACCACACTGTGCGTATTTAAATGGGAATGTCAGGGATCCCGGCGCAGGTGACCCCACCAGGTACCCTTACAGGCAGACCAAACACATGTGACCACACAGACCAGGTAAGTATGGTATATATAAATATTTTAATAAACCTAGCAAGCTAACTAAAACAATCCACAACAGGCATAAACCAATAATGTAACAACACAGGAAACAGGGTACTAAAATAGCATGCAAATATCAGGGTCTCAGGGTTCAGGCCAGAGGACTCAGACAACAGGGGGAAAGCAACAAAATCCTGAGCCAAGGTCCAGACTGCAGGGAGGGTTTAAATACCCTCCCAGGAGCAATACCTAATGGGCTGATTCCTGGCAGCTGGGAGACACCCACAGGTGAGCACTGGAGCTGCAGGTACCAGCACCACCCAGTGGTGGTCTGGCACCTAGCAGCCCCTGGCTGCCTGGATAATCCTGCAGGTGAGCCCAGGAACTGCAGGGCTCAGCTCCAGCGCCACCTGGAGGCGCTCTGGATCCTAACAGGGAGTGATTCGAAAAGAAATGTGAATACATTTTTTTAATGTAAGCTATATTATAGGCTGTGATGCTCCACATATTCCAAAGAAAGGCACATTGTATTACTTGAAATCTTCCACTGTGATTCCAAGTTAAAAATCAGAAAATAGATGTGACCTGTGTGTGTGTGTTGTGCTCTGAACAACACATTCAAAGCAAACCTGTGCTCTGTCCAAACAGAGCAAAGCAAAATGTTGACTTTAATGCTTCTCTCCCCAATAGGAAATATTAATATTTCTTTGTTCCCTCCACCAACTAGGGCCAAATAACCCACAAGGCAACCTACACAAGTACCTAGGGCCTGGTGGATATCCAGTGGCCCGATTTTCCTAGATGTCACCTGAGTGACAAAATCCTGGGTCCTGCTTAGTCACTCTCAGCCAATTTTGTCAGGAGCAGAAGGGTAGCATGCAGGAGAACAGTTCAGAGGGAAGAGGCAGCATGTAAATTGATTTTTGCTCCCTTGTTCCTCCAGTTATGAGGAAGAACTCTCAAGCTAGAGGATGTGGTGGAGGCGGAGGCATGCCTCATTCCCTCCATTCTGCTGCTATTCATACCTGCAGTAAGAGCTCCAACAGCAAATAATAGGATGTGAGAAGGAGGAAAGCTAGTCAAGCTTCTCCCTTTGTTCTGCTGTCCGTTGCACTACCCACATTCAAAAGTCTTAAAGTCAATGTTTGTATACTCTATATGTAAAAGGGTGTGGTAAAGATGATGTAAGAACAAGGAGCTCTAGGTAAAAGTCAACAATGCAGTTGTAAAAGAGTTTGCAGTCTATAAGGGTCCACCCACAGGATGACACCTGATGTCCCAAAGTATGCACTGTTGCATTCTGTGTTAAACAGCCAGTTCAAAACAAATGGGCTTAAATGCACAGCAATGCATGGCAAAATTGGCACATATAGTTTTAACACATAATAGCTCTAATAAAAGTAGTCACTACAGAAAACATGGAAAATTAATTTGACATATCACTGATGTTAAAGTAATGTACAGAAGTGAACTAGTTAATATGTTTTAACTTGTAGAAATCTAACCTTTGTGCTTTTTCGAGTTAATGCAACGGTAAGACAAACTCAGGAAGATGGCTTAACCACAGAAGTTACAGTTTCCTGCATACTAACTGGCAGATGTACGAAAGACAGAATTAAGGAAGTTCTCCTCATCTTGTGACTGAAGTGATTCAACAGCGCCTAAGAACAGAAATTACCCAACAGAAGGCTGTCTTATGGAATTGTATAAAACCCAAGATGGGGGGAGGCTAAGTTTGAGAGACTTATACTAGATGAGTGAAGGACAGTCCTAAACTCTTAGTATTTCTGTATTGAGTTTTCCCGTGCACAAATAAAACAAATGTTAATCTTTTCAAATATACCATTGCCTCGTCTCGACATGCTGGGATTCCATCAACACTGATCATACTGTGCATCCAGAACATTTTTAACATGGATCAATAATATAAAAATAACTATAAATGCAGTTTATTTGCTGGTTTACAAATACACTTACCACGATCCATGCTTTTTGATGCTTTTAGGTAACTCATATCAAGTTGCTGGGAAGACTCTGCTGCTGGTCTGTAAATAAAATAGTTGCCTTTTTAGAATATTTGTAGCAAAATGCATACTGACCTCACATTATGCTATTAGCATTAGCAACATGCCCCAAATAAATTTCTGATCATTATTTTTCAATTTGTGGTGTAGAAACACAATAAACCTGTGGCAGACATACTCTGCATGACGATCACTTTACTACTAAAGAGCAAATGAATAATCTGTTAAGTAATGTACCACAAATTAGCTTAAACTGTATGGGCAAAAACCTTGTGTCCACCACACGTACATGAACTTGCAGGCCATCCTATTCCAAAACCATGGATATTAATATTGAATTCTAAAAGAACGAAAAGGTAAAGGAAAAATATAAGAGCAAAATCATATTCAGTAGCTTTATAGCTATTATTATTATTAATTTATTATTATGTTCCTCCTTGAGGCTATAACAATCTCCACTCTTCTGGCAAGGCTCTCAACAAGATTTTGGACTATATCTCTGAGAATTTAACCACAAAAGCACTTGTGGGATCAGGTACCAATATTGAATAGAAAGACCTTTGAAATGGGTGTCCCAATTAATCAGATAGGCTTTTTTAAAAGGTTGAGGTCAGGGCTTTCTGCAGGCCACTCAAGTTTATCCACATCACTCATTAAACCGTGTCTCTATAGACCTTGATTTTTGCACAGTGACACAGTCATGCTGGAACAGAAAATGGCCTTCCCAAACTGTTGCCACAAGGCTGATAGGACACAATTGCAGGCTCCCCAGCTCACCTGCCAGCTGGGTTGCAGGCTAGCTAACTCTATATGTAAAAGGGTGTGGTAAAGATGATGTAAGAACAAGGAGCTCTAGGTAAAAGTCAACAATGCAGTTGTAAAAGAGTTTGCAGTCTATAAGGGTCCACCCACAGGATGACACCTGATGTCCCAAAGTATGCACTGTTGCATTCTGTGTTAAACAGCCAGTTCAAAACAAATGGGCTTAAATGCACAGCAATGCATGGCAAAATTGGCACATATAGTTTTAACACATAATAGCTCTAATAAAAGTAGTCACTACAGAAAACATGGAAAATTAATTTGACATATCACTGATGTTAAAGTAATGTACAGAAGTGAACTAGTTAATATGTTTTAACTTGTAGAAATCTAACCTTTGTGCTTTTTCGAGTTAATGCAACGGTAAGACAAACTCAGGAAGATGGCTTAACCACAGAAGTTACAGTTTCCTGCATACTAACTGGCAGATGTACGAAAGACAGAATTAAGGAAGTTCTCCTCATCTTGTGACTGAAGTGATTCAACAGCGCCTAAGAACAGAAATTACCCAACAGAAGGCTGTCTTATGGAATTGTATAAAACCCAAGATGGGGGGAGGCTAAGTTTGAGAGACTTATACTAGATGAGTGAAGGACAGTCCTAAACTCTTAGTATTTCTGTATTGAGTTTTCCCGTGCACAAATAAAACAAATGTTAATCTTTTCAAATATACCATTGCCTCGTCTCGACATGCTGGGATTCCATCAACACTGATCATACTGTGCATCCAGAACATTTTTAACATGGATCAATAATATAAAAATAACTATAAATGCAGTTTATTTGCTGGTTTACAAATACACTTACCACGATCCATGCTTTTTGATGCTTTTAGGTAACTCATATCAAGTTGCTGGGAAGACTCTGCTGCTGGTCTGTAAATAAAATAGTTGCCTTTTTAGAATATTTGTAGCAAAATGCATACTGACCTCACATTATGCTATTAGCATTAGCAACATGCCCCAAATAAATTTCTGATCATTATTTTTCAATTTGTGGTGTAGAAACACAATAAACCTGTGGCAGACATACTCTGCATGACGATCACTTTACTACTAAAGAGCAAATGAATAATCTGTTAAGTAATGTACCACAAATTAGCTTAAACTGTATGGGCAAAAACCTTGTGTCCACCACACGTACATGAACTTGCAGGCCATCCTATTCCAAAACCATGGATATTAATATTGAATTCTAAAAGAACGAAAAGGTAAAGGAAAAATATAAGAGCAAAATCATATTCAGTAGCTTTATAGCTATTATTATTATTAATTTATTATTATGTTCCTCCTTGAGGCTATAACAATCTCCACTCTTCTGGCAAGGCTCTCAACAAGATTTTGGACTATATCTCTGAGAATTTAACCACAAAAGCACTTGTGGGATCAGGTACCAATATTGAATAGAAAGACCTTTGAAATGGGTGTCCCAATTAATCAGATAGGCTTTTTTAAAAGGTTGAGGTCAGGGCTTTCTGCAGGCCACTCAAGTTTATCCACATCACTCATTAAACCGTGTCTCTATAGACCTTGATTTTTGCACAGTGACACAGTCATGCTGGAACAGAAAATGGCCTTCCCAAACTGTTGCCACAAGGCTGATAGGACACAATTGCAGGCTCCCCAGCTCAAAAAAAAAGGTGGGTTGCAGGCTAGCTGGCAGGTGAGCTGGGGATTTTCTGTGTTTTTGTATGATAGGACACAATTGTCTAAAATATATTTGTATGCTGTGAAATTAACACTGAACTTTGCTGGTAAACTTAATAATTTGAAAGGGTTGTCCACATAAGGTATGATGACCAGGTGTTCACAAACATTGGTTATATAGTGAATAAATGATAATTCCAACACTTTTTTTTTTAAACGTTTTAGACAGAGTTAGATTTTTGTATTATTTCTTTCTTTCTATATCTCACTGAGGTGAGTCTCCCTCCTTTCCTATCCTTTTGACGTTCATACAATATATGGAGAAGCAGATCACCAGGACAGGAAGACACAAACACAAATAAAAACACTAGCAAACATTCCATTTATTAGTTCCAGATCACAGAGAGACAGGCAGAGAGGCATCATTTTATTGTTGGATTATTTAGTTGCTGCAGTTAACCCTTCCTGTACATTTCAGCTCCATGCTGAATCTGTATGTGACCTATGGATTAACCCCTTATTTTACCATATCCTTCACATCTACTCCCTCCTCTCCATTCTCCCACTGTATGTGATCTGTACATTAACCCCTTCACCTCCTCCTCCCTCATATTTATGACCTGTACATTTAATGATGTGCTGTATTTAGTGCACCATCCCCAAGCTCCATGTTCAATACCAGCATATTTCTTTATTTTGAAAAATCTGTGGCAAAAAATGACATCCCCACGGGGCATCTAGTTTCCAAAAAAGTCATGTTAGGGTTTCCGTACTGTCCTGGCATTTGTATTCAATATGTTTTATTAACGATAGTAAGAGAAATATGGGGGGTGGGGGGTGTTCCTTTTTATAGTAAAAATAAATAAGTAAATACATACATGAATAAATACAATAAGTTATAAAAAACCCAGTGGCTCTGTCTAAAAAAAACCCAACAATATGTTGGGTAGTGTTGCATGACCGAGTAATTATCATTCAAACTATCACAGCACTGAAAAAAAATGCCTGGTACTCAAGCGGTTAAAGGTGAACAGACAAACACCATTCATGGAAGTGATGGTGGTGATAAAAGCCCAAAGGGTTTAGAAATCTACTTTGTATAAACTCAAGACTATTGCTAAGCTCAAATACAAGCAGCTTACAAAGAAAAAAAGTGCTAGCTACAGAACCTTCAACTTGAGGGATTACAGTAAAGAGAAACAGATGAAAATTATAGTTACACATACTAAAACTTTTACCCACTCTTTACAAACTGTTTTGAGTAGCCCTTCCAATTTAATGAGATAAAACGTGGTGCCAAAGTCCACTTTAGTGGTTGAGAAGTGTGACAGTCAATAAGGCCCTCTTCCGCCCCCCTGCAATGCCGATGCTCGCAGGGAAGGAACCCGGAAGACGCCCGAGTGTGGCTCGGGGTTACCGCTTTTGGTACGGTAAATTTACCCCCGAGCAACACTCGGGATTACCGCCAGGAAGGTTAAGGCATTTTTTTCACATACCAGGTACCAAAATGACTGGTACACATTAGCAACACAAGTTGAACCCCTTTCCCTTATGTATTCTCCTTATCCCATTTGCAGACCCAGGTTGCCCTCTAGGTATTATTGTATCTTTTCCATCTACACCATGTCACCCTTTTCTGGAACTGGATGGCACGAGGATGGCCATTTGTAGTCGATATTATGGCTGGTGTTACACAATATTGCCTAGGGTTTCTTTGACTAACTGCATCTCCTTTTCTACGGTGAGTGTATTTACTATTGGAGACACACACAGGCTTCTAATGTTACAAATTAAGCTGTTTAATATAATTGCATTCAAACAGAACTCAGAGAGACAACATGACACTGACCCATCTGTGTGCCTTGAAACAATTTTCACAAAATTGCTATACCGTGGCAGGCATTTCTCCGGTCATGTAGTATAGTTAGGAACATCAATTAAGCTCACAAGAGGATGTCACGAAAAAAAATAATTAAAAAAAAGATATATTTCTGAAGAGATGTATGGTATGCATTAGACAAGATGCTTTCATGTGAATGGCGTGCTTCAGATACTGCTAATTTATCATATATATATTATCCACTGTCAAACCTAGGGTCTATTTTGTTACAAGCTTGTTTTGTCTAATTGTGAGCATGATTTTTCAGTGCAATGATCTGAAGGTATGCAAAATCTAAACTAATGATATCTATATATATAGATCTATATATATAGATCTATATCTATATATATATATAC